>NC_141157.1:66491137-66721137 GCF_053477565.2 Lygodium microphyllum
GCATCACAAGTACCAACCATAGAGCTGACCTTAAAACACATTTTTGTATTCATATATTGAAACCATAGATGTTGAGTGAGCTTAATTAGAATCATACCAATAGCTCCTTTCATTTCAAGGCAATTATATTGCTAGTTTAATAAAATCATAACAGCAATGTGTCTCCTTACAACTATATTTACAATACCAATGCCATTAGTTTGCATTGGCATTATAGCTACAATAACAAAACTATAATAACTATAATAGCAATTCCATTAGTTTGCATTGACAATATAGGTACAATAGCAATGCCATTAGTTTGGATTGACCTAATATGGCTACAACTCTTAGGAGTTTTTGGTATTTCCATTAAATGGTTTTATTGCCTCAACTAATATCTCATTATATATGGAATAGATATTCCCATGAGAATTGAATTCTTATTAGTACCACAAAATAGTTCACACCATCTTTTTGATTGTGAATCACAACTTGAAATCAAACTCAATAAATAGGGTCATGGGGGCATTTTATGTTCTTTTAAAGTCAATGGATTATTATGATTTATGGTATCATATTTATAAAATCTAAGGTCACAAATCCATTGTAATGTTGTGTGTCATCCCATGAGATGATAAGATTCCTATTAATTTTTTCTCTTAATGCAATTTTTACTCGTTTCAACAACATGTGCGAACACTTCTCTTTGACTCTTACGGGAGTTCAATACTTGTGGTATAGGTTACATTGTAAACACATGATTCCTTCCATATTTAATAGCCCCCTCTCATAAGATGGACTTTCATAGTCCAAACAAGAATCAAGCTTCACAACTCACAAGAAAACAAGTCTGAATATGTAAAGCATGGTGGGGACATGATTTCTTCTCACGAGGTGAGCTACCATGTTGACTTTTATTGTTTTCATACATTTGCACTTTCCATTCAACTTAGAATTCCATTATCCTTTTCTTTGAATTGATCCTTCCAAAGGTTGTGTCACTCCTACAACAAATCTTCTCTTCGTTAGTTGAAATATGATGTCACTCCTACAACAATCAAAGATTTGGTAAGCTAGATAACATTCGAAGTAACATGGTGTCATTAGACATACAAGTAGTAAGTTAAGCATAATGAATATTTGTTTAAATAGGACATGTTCCTAGGAAATCAATTAAGAAAAACTTACAATGGATTAAAAATTTAAATTTTCAAATTTAATGAGATGCTATCAACAAATTATCATCCTTGAACAATCAAAGATTTGGTAAGTCTAGATAGCATTTGAACTATATGAAGTTATGAGGCATATGGGTAGTAAGTTGAGGATAACTAACATTCCTTGCACACTTTGTGTGCATGGAACACTAGGCCCCTTCACGATAGCTTCATACAATGGCATGAAGTTGTCTCGTGAAGTGGCATTGTGAGGGAAGTGAAGTTCTCATGTTATCACAAACTTCACTTCCCTCACTGGCCATGCAAATTGTTGCCTCTTTCATATATGCTCTCTTTCTCTTTATAATTTCAAAGTGTAGGTTGTGTATGTACACTATTAAGCAATGTTACAATGAAATGACATTGTTTCCCCTCACTTCATCCCCCACACATTGTATTTCACTTTCCTCAACTTCTTTCTTTTATATTTCTCATCACTTTTTTGTCTCACATTTGTATCTTTCGTTCTCTCTCTCTCATTATTTTTTTGCTAATCTTTCTCTCCCTACCCTTTTTCACCTATCTCCTCTGTTTGTGACTTTTCTCTCTTGTATTTGTTACCCCCCCCTCTCTCTCTCTCTCTCTCTCACCTTTTTCCATTTTCCTCCCTCATCTTTTTTAATCTCTCTCCTCTCTTTGCAACCTCTCTCTTTCGCGTTTTTACCTCTACCTTCCTTCCCTTTTGTACGTCTCTCCTCTCTTTATGACCTCTCTCTCTCCATGTGGCCCCTCCACACACACACACACACACACTCTCTCTCTCTCTCTCTCCTCTCCTTCCCTCCCCTTTTTTATATGTCTCGTCTCTTTTCGACCTCTCTCTCTATCTCTGTCTCTCTTTCTTTTTATCTCTCCTCTCTTTGCAAGTTTTCTCTCTCTAGTCTTACATCTCTCTCTATTCTAATCTCTCCCCTTTTCCTCTCTACTCTCCCATTTTTGAGACTCTTTTTTTGTAATGAGTTTCTCTCTCTCTCTCTCTCTCCCCCTTTTAGCTCTCCTACCCTCCCATTTCTTTATCTCTCTCCTCTCTTTGCAACCTCTCTCTCTGTCCTCTCTTTGCAAGTTTTCTCTCTCTATTTGTACAACTCTCTCCTCTCTCTTTGCACACACACACACATACACACACACACACACACACACACACACACACGCACACACACACACACACTCTCTCTCTCTCTCTCTCTCTCTCTCTCTCTCTCTCTCTCTCTCTCTCTCTCTCTCTCTCTCTCTCTCTCTCTCTCTCTCCCCCCTCAATCTCCCCTTTCCTCTTTCCTCTCTCATATTTGATAATTCTCTTTTTTTCATAATGACTCTCTATGTGTCTCTTCCTCCCTCTCTCAAAAAAAAAAGTACTCACTAAAAGCAGAGAGCAGAGGCTGCCCAAGTGGGCTTTGAAACTCAGCAATGTGCCTTCCTAAATACCTCATTGGAGGTCACACAAGCAGAGGAAGGAGAATCCATAGAAGCCATGCTAGGGATAGTAGGCAGGGCCCTGAGAGCAGGCCTGCAAATGCCACCACAACCCGTGGGAGTTGGCCTTAGCCTTGAGGAGAAGTGCCACTATCTTTGATTGGTAGGCCTAACCCCACAAGAAGTTGAATCACTTGGATTCACAAAAGGGGCACTGCAAGAGCCAAAAAAGGAGGAGGAGGCTGGATTGAACTTTGAAATGGGATCGCAAGAGGAAGTCCTTGTCCCACCACCTCCTTCCCCACGACCAAATGAGCAGCAACAAGTAGATATACCTCCGCAGAAAGAAAGGTGGCATTGAGAGAAATGAGAAAACAAATGGTAGAGGAAGCAATAAGAAATTGGAATGCCAAACCAGTAATAGGACCACCTGTACCTATCCCACCATGCAAGGACAAATTCCCAACAAGCTTCCACGACGACCTGGTGATTTGGGAATAGCAAGAAATGGCCAGGAACCCCTTCGATATTAATTTCCAAATCTCCACCAACCTGGGTAGATTTTTTCCCATCAAGGTGGTGGAGGAGGTGATTAATATCAGAGGCAAGCTTGGGGAGAAATGGCTGAAGGAGAGAGAACAGAACCCCACTCTGTGGGGCACTGAAGATGCTAAATTTTGGTAAAACAAAGATTTTGAAGTGTTGAAGTCTGTGCATGGTTATGAATGCCAACCTACATGGAGAAGGCAGATCTATGGCGTCAACATGGACACTTGGATGGCCTTTTGTAATACTCAACACTTCGAGCAGAACAACCCGACGTCATGCCATACCCTCGAAGGATAAGAGTGGATTTTGACCCCAATGTCCACAGCTGGTATGAATTCTCGATAATCTATAATCCGCATTGTATTATATATGAAGATGCCCTTATTTTCACATAATTTTTTTTGTAAGATACCATGGTTTGCTTCATCAACGAATTCTTTTTGCGCCATGACCCCACCTTTATTACCACCTATAATTACCTTAGATTTCTTAGGATACTCCTTAGGCAAGACCCCACTCTGTAGGAGCGCGGCCTCCCAGCCCTCCATTTTGATCTTAATGCTATAGATAGTTATGCAATGGCTCTCGACTAATGATGCGAGTTGCACTACTACCTTCATTTTTCTTAGCTCTTCTAGATTATATGAATGATAGCCGCTTCACCTGCTGCAATAATCCATTCCTCTTCACCACCACCCTTCAAGTCTACCTAGACCTCAAGGGATATCTCCAAAGCCGCCAATTCATTAACAAATATATTAAGCCTTCTTCTTTGCCTCACTCTGATGATGAAGTTTAGTTTCTATCATGACTATGTAACTCCAAAAAAAGAAAGAAAGAAAGAAAGAAAGAAAAGACAAGAAAGTACAAAACAAAAAAGAAAAAAAAAAGAGAATGAAAAAGGAAAGAGAGAATCACATGAAGACACAGTGAGTTGCACATAGACCATAGTCACTGCACCTAGGGGTTCTCAACTTAGGTGCATCCGGTGGCCTTGGTCAGCTGGCGTGTCTAACCCCCTAGTCATTTTTGATCCCCCACTACACACACTTACGGCACCTCAAGGATAGGATATACCTAGGGAGGTAACACTCGCCTATGGTTAGACCCGTCTTCTTGAGCCGCAACCACCACACCTCACTTTTGCACACACACTGTGCTCAAGTGTGGGACATCACCCATACTTAGGTCAGGACCCAGCTGCCCATTCCACCAGCACAAGCACGATGCACTACACAGTGAGGTAGACACCCCCCTAGGTAGAGCACTTCTTCTCTTTTTAGGTACTCTCAGATGTTGCAACCACCAACATTGGAGGCCTCGCCATCCACTCAACATACCCTCGGTCTCCAACAATGCAATCATTGCCAAGCACCTCAACCACTACCAATCAACATAAGGTCCCATCATCCACTTAGGCAACCACCCTTCGAAGCACCAGACCCTCAACAACAAAGCCCCGCAAGTGCCATGGGAGTAACACTTGTCTAGGAGAGGGGTAATATTAACCCCAGCTCAAGACAGAGGCAAAAGAAGTGATATGCGGATGAAATGAAAGAAGCATGATAGAGACCAAAAAAAGGTGCAAGGGCGGCCTCTAAAATCAAGTTAAAGGCAAAAGTGCATTTTTAAGTGAAAGGTGCCCCAAAACATTTGTAAAAGAGTGCCACGCTCCCTCCTGTCAAAATTGTAAAAGGGTAGATGGGCATAGGCTAAAGAAATAGGCAAAGTAGAAGGGAATGGAAAAGAGGGCCTTGCCACAATGGTCGGTCATGTAAAAAAGGGGATGGGTGCCCATGGGATCTTAGGGCATGTATATAAATTTCAAAAAGTGAATGAGAGCTCATTCTTTGGTGTGTGGCAACAAGAGACTCTTCCTCTCTTCTCTTTGCTTGCTTGTGTCTGCTTGAGAGAGAGTGTGTGAGGGTGTGAGAGAGTGAGTGTGTGAGGGTGAGGGATCAAGGTGGTGAAGCTCTCCACCATCTCCTCTCTTCTTCTTGTCTTCTCTTCTCTTGTCTTCTCTTCTCTTGTCTCATGCATGGCTATGGAGGATGGTGGATCAAAGGCGCATCGGCTAGGTGAGAGATACCATAGGTGCTCGCTTGAAACGCTTGAACAAATAAGCGGTCCGTGGGTCTCGGTGGTTGAGTGTGATCTCCCTCTACACTTACCACAATCACTTAACAAATCTATAGGGCAACCAAACCCAGTCATTATATTGGAATAAAGAAACTGTGCTACACTTGTTTCCTTATTATCCCGCAAGGCTTTGGCTTCAACCCACTTTGTGTAGTAGTCTATACATACCAAAATATATTGATTTTTACTATGATGGGCTATGAGTTTAAAAGGGCCCACAAAATCAATACCCCATTTTTGAGAAGTCTCTAAAGAAAAAATCAAATGATCATGCATCCTATCTCTAGGCTAAGGTCGACCTTTCTACATACAAATAATGCACTCCTTCTCATATCAATGAGCTTCTTTAAGCACCATTGGCCACCATACACCAGCTTGAAGAATCTTCTTGCCTGTGATCTCACTAGAGAAATGACCACTGGTTAGTTCCACATGTGTCTCATGTAGTACTGCAAGCTATTCTTAAATAGCTACACATCTTCTCAACATATTGTCAATGCCCCTTCTATAAAGCACTCCCATGATAACCTAAAAGTGTCTGCTCTGCAAAGACAACCTTCTACAGTGATCTCTTGAAAGTTTTGCAGGCATCAGTCCACCAAGCAAGAAATTCAGCATTTGATCATAGAAAGAACTGAATTGATGTACCTAACATCGAATAGCTCTCCATCAGTATAGAAAGGCAATTGGTCATTTACCCCTTGTATAGGGTCTACTGATTAAATCCTACTCAAGAAATCAGTTACTACAGCATGATCTTTGCACAATGTATGCAATGTTTTATAGTCAAACTCTTGCAAAAGAAGTATCCACCTTGCCAATCTTCCTATAACCTATGGTTTATTAATGAGGTACAATAAAGCTTGATGATCCACATGAAAAATTACTTGATTCCCCAATAAATCATGTCTAAACTTCTATAATGCAAATATCATTGCAAGGGCTTCTCTCTCAGTTCATTGTGTACTTTTTTTAAACTACTGTAAACCTTCTACTTGCATTGTAGATATGTCTAAACCATCCTACAAATCCTTCTTGCATTTGGATTGCACCCATTACAATGTTAGATGCATTGATAAATACATGAAATGGAATGTCCCATTGCGGAAGTTGTAAAATTGATGCAACTACAAGAATATTCTTTAAAACACCAAAAGCTCTATCTTGATCATGCCTCAATACAAATAGAACTCCCCTCTTAGTGAGCAAAGTAAGCGAAGCATATATATTAGATAAATACCAAAGATACCTACTATGCCATTTCACTTGCCCCACAAAATGCATTTCTTGAATTGTTGTAGGCACATCAACCTTATGAATTGCCTGAATTTTCCTTAGATCAATAGCCACACCTTCTTGAGAGATAATTTGGCCTAAAAGAATCCCTCTTTTAGCAGCAAAAACTGATTTAAATGAATTAAAAGACATCCCAAATTGATGACATCTTTCAAAACATAGCCTAAGATGTTGCAGGTTTACTTTCTTACCAAACACATAGAAATCATATATGAACTCTCATAAAGATAGTAAGATATGGATCAAATGTTTTGTGTATTGCACCCTAAAACTTTGGTAGTCCGTTCTTTAACCCAAAATTCATAATAATACTTACAAATTCCATTGATTACAAACGTTCCTCTGGGATTCATCCAAGGAATGGATCCGAGACATACAATTTATTTCTGTATTGATTTGTTCCTCTTCCAGATCAATTGAGCCGGTACATATAGATTAGATAAATATGTGATACATTGATATACAGCATCTCTTTCTTTAATTGTATGTTTTGATCACTGGTATTGCTCGGTAAGTAATCAAAATTTCACTTCCTTATTTGCATCTTTGATTTTCGGAAAATTGTTTGAGCTCCTCAAACAATTTTTCACAAATGAAACAGTTGAATCCCCTAATTTGGATTCTTCCAGGTTCCGGCAATACAAACGTTTTGCTATCTCCTCCTAATGTTATCTCAAGAGTATCCCTTCCCCATGGTTTTACTTTTTTTTTAGCTACTGGGTTTTATGGATTTTATGTTATGCTCCCCATTCAGTTATAAAAGTGGTTTTGTCCATGCCATTCAGATGCATTTGAATCTAATTGTATCCTAAGAAATGATCAAAAAATTTGTACATCTCATGGCCTGCTACATCATCCAATAAAGAATCTATAAACAGAAGAGGGAATGGATCAATTATTATTGTTGCATGCAATTTTCTATAATCCACACAAACTTGTACCTTGCCTCTTTTTTTTTGGCACTAGTACAATAGGTGATAGCCAAGTCACTTCATTCACGGGTTTAATAAAGCCAACTCTAAGAAGCTTGTCAATCTCTTCTTTCACCTGTTTAGCATAGTTTGGATTCATGCGATACCTTTTCTACATGATAGGTTTAGCATCTGCCTTCAAGTTGATTCTATGCTCACACACCCTTGGATCAAATCCCTTCATGCCAATTTACTCCTAAGAAAAAATATCCTGGAATTCTTTGCACAGATTAATCAACTATTGCTTGAAGTTTTCCTCAAAAAAATACTCACCTTTATCAATTTAGAACTCAATTCAACATCCAAATACACTTTCTCAACATCATCTTCAAGCACTCTAGCTAGCTTACTCATAGTATTTTCATATTTCAGCTCAGCATTAATAATGGCTTGTTGACTTGCTCTATCAAGATCCTCTTCTATTTCTAGTGAAGCCTTTTTATGATTTTTGAGAGGCTCCATATGCGTTCACTTACTCCCCTTAGGGTTATCACTGCTTTCTAAATCCAATTTAGTGCCATCTTGTATCCGGTCGCTAGTTTCATGTATTAGGTCATTGTTTACCTACTACATCACTAAACCTACTACCCTACTAGTAGTAAAGGTGCTTCCTATAGTGGTATTGCTGTAAATAGATTATACTGAGACAAAACCTTCTCAACATCTACCTCAAAGACTGGTATAATGGTAGGATTAGCTTATAAAAATAGTTCCTCTTCATCATCTTCAATCTCAGGCGTAGCGTTTATTATCTAAGCAACCAATGGACGATACTTTGGTTTCAATACCACTTGATTGACTGTAGATAACTTAACCTCCTTACCCCCATGAGAAATAATTACTATATCTAAATCCCAATCCTACTTCAACTTAGATAATCTAAACCAAGGTCTTCCCAACATCATGTTATATGAATCTCCAAGACCTTCCATGTGAAGGACAACAAATCTTACCTTAAACTTTAGCCTTGCAACTCAAATAAGTTTATTCTTCAAGATCCCCAAAGGCTGAAGTCTTCTTTGGTTGGTCGATCATTTTGACTTGAAAGGGTGCTGGTACAAGTCCCTGTAATTTGTGTCCAAATATTGCTCTTCAAGTATAATATTTATTCCTAAACCTCCATCTAATAATACATCATCAAATTTACTACCCATAGTATTCCACTTGAATAGTTGACACTTTGTAATCCACCACTTCCGATTGTGTGGGGATAATAGCTTGGCATCCTGTAATCTACCTACTATCAACAACATAGTGCTTCCACACTTTTCCTTAATTCAGCATAATCTTTGCTATGAGCTTTTCGGAATAAAATCAAGGATTTGCTCCAAAATTAACTGTAATTAGGATTTAACTAATGCATCAAATAACTCATGAGAGCCTTGAGATTGTTAATATAAGTCTAGACTCTGTTTGTTGACCACTACACTGCATTCCTGTCAGTGGCATATCATGCTATATTTCTGCATACATCGATTGACTCCCCTGGACCTCATACTGAAAGTATACAAAATTAAGTTGATTTGACTCCTTCTTCTGCAACTTCAATTTCTTTCGAAGCTACTTCCCTAGATTTTTCATGGTCATCCAAATTTATATTCTGCTTGTTGGCTTTAGCCCTAGTGATGGCTAAGACTACACTCTCTTTCAAACAATCTTCCACAATTATACTGTTTGAAGAATCACAATCTGCTTGCGGTTCTTACCCATGTTTGGTTACATTTAAAGCACCCTTACTTGGCACCCCTTGGTGAAAAACTTCTATAATTTTTTGCTCCACTTATTGGCCTACTACTGCCTACCATCCATGACTTTTATAGGTATCTTGACTACAACCACTACTCCAGGTGTTGGTGGTTTTGTCCATGGGTAAGTCCTGTCAGTTGCATTTCTTACGGCTCTCTAGTCTACATTCTCCTTTCAGCCCTATGGTGTACCCATAACTTGCAATTAGGCATATGTTCCTGCTTTAGCCTGCAATAGTAGTAATAAGATCCTCGTTGCCTCTGCTATGCATTATTCCACTACCTTGGCTGGGCATTGCCCCATTGCTTAGGTGGTTGACCCTTTCTGCCAAAACCTCTAATTCCTTACTATTGTGCCATTTCACAAGCAACTTGGTTTATCAATAGTACTGATGGCGATGCTATTTTCTATCTTGCATTCTACACCATCAAGTTATACCAACATTCTCTAGCCTCATGGCTCACTTTTTTACATATGTTACATGACTTCACCTTCCTCGGAGCATTCATAACTCCCATATCCAACAATTGTTTCTTTATTTTCTTCTCCAAATTTTTTTCCAAGGCTGTCTTTTCTTATTTTTCTTCTCCCTCTTCTTATCCTTAGAAGAACTCTCATCCTTCCTACATTTCTTTTTATGCCGCTTCTACCTTCTACTCCTATCATCTTTCGAGTTGCTTGATTCAGTATCTGACTCAGAACCTGATGAAGAATCCTCTTCATCACTGTTGTCCCCTAAATCAGAATCATCAAAATTAGAGTCTAAGGAATCCTTATTATTATTCGGCTTAGAACTACTCTTCCCAAGTCTTTTTTCCACCCATTGTCCTACTTTAGTCAACACATCTATGATGCTATTATTTCTAACTTCTAGATTAGCAATTGCTCTTGTAATAACTTTATCCAATCCCTAAACAAAGTATGAACATTGCAAATGCATGGAAGGTCTATCTTCTTCCTTCAACCTGTTTAAAATTTTCGTGCATAATCCTGCACCAGCATTCTTTTTTGTTTGAGTTGCTTTAGCTTCTCTAACACATCTATAGTTGTCTTATGTTTTCTAAGTCTCCTCAGGTAATCAGTTTTAAGATTGTCATATGTGGTAAAATTTCCATCATAAGTGCTATACCAATCCATGGCCTTACATTTGAAAGTTGCTGCAAACTATTGCAGTTTAACTTGATCCCTAAACATATTGTTGAAACCACTAGCCACCCACCTAGTCTAAAACTATGCAGCATGATAGTTCGGGTCTTGCTTTGCTACCATCATTTTGCAATAACCCCTGTTGTTGTCCTGCCAATAACTCTCTTAATTCTCTAGACATGCTTCAATTAGGAGGACATTTGATGGATGCAAATAACCCCTCTTGTTATTGTAATATCTCTGCACAATAAAAGTTAGTTGGTTGGTTCGTAAGTTAGTTAGTCAATTAATAAGTTAGTAAGATTACTAACTAAAGACTAACTAAGGTAAAAACTAACTAACATTAATTATTGATCATTTTTATTTAATTTAAAATATTTTATTTAGAAAAATCAAGAGTCGTAAATTCGATATTTTTCTCGAATTGGTAAAGACCGTAGCTACCCTTCATGTAAATTACAACGTGAACGAGACTTATGAGTTATATTAATCACTAAGTTCATGTGTATAGTTTGGAAGGTCCAAAAACATTAGATTTTGGGCAAAGCTAGTATATTTTAGATATTTTAGATATTATCCTAAAAGAAAAAGATATGGAGATTTTAGAACTGGATGTCATTTAAAAGAAAAGACAAGTGATATTTTAGTTAGTTTGAAGATTTTATTAAAAGAAAAATAAAGAAAAGTGACTGGCAAAATCGCGCGCGCTGCGATCGCAGTTTACAGGCAGTAGACAGCACTTCGAACAGAGAAAAGAAGAAGGAGTGAACTGAGAGCTTTCTGATCAAGTGTCTTGGGGTTTTACCCCCCTTTCGGAGCCAATGGAACCATCAGATTTATGATCTGAGCATCAGATCACTGATCTTTCCAAGATCCCCCTCCACAAAGAGCTCCACTTCTCAACCACAAGCCCTCTTCTCCAATTCACTATAAATATGAGGCATGGGAGAGACATAAGAAGGATAAGGAGACCCCGAGAGGCTTCAAGAGAGAGGTAGAGAGGAGGATACTCCTCCAAGAGATTGTGAGGAAGAGCTTGAAAGAGAGCTTGAGAGAGAGAGAGAGAGAGAAGAGTCACCCCGAGAGGCTGCAAGGAAGAGAATTGGCTCAATTTCCCTCTATCTCGATCCTTCACTTAACCATCTTCTCTTACGCTCTCCCATCTTGAATCTACTCCACCTTCTTAATCTCTTGAGTCTACCTGCGGACGATGGCCTCCAAGCAAAGAATGTCGCGTGCGGATGACAATCCCGCAACCAACAACAAGGCTTCGGGCAAAGGCATCACTATCAATCCAACTGCGGTTCCGGTCGTAAGTAATGTATTTTCAAATTGATAGAAGCTTGCTTTGATTCTCATATGAGATACGTCAGGCCCCATACTATTGCACGAGAATAGGTCATGGGAAAGGATAAATTTCATCTCGCTTACTCGGAAGATGGAGTTTGTGAAGTGCATATATCAAGGGAAGATAATTGCACCTAGTTACATATGACTTATTTGCTAGTAAAGCAATTACAAGGGAGAATTAGTCAAGCATTATGAATGTCATAGTCGTCAAAAGAACGACATTAAAAGAATGGGCATATAAGTGCTAGATTAAAGTATAGTCAAGGGTTATAGATAGCATAATTGCTAAAAGAATATGACATTAAGAATCATGAATGGAGAAGTACTAGTTTAAAGTCTAGATACTTCAAAAGTACTTAGCCTAAGAGCCCAAATATTAAGGAAAACTAGATTCTAGCTCAATGCACGGCCTATTGGAGTCTAATTACTTGAAATCATCTCGCACTTATCTTATCAAGTATTTTTATGTTATGCCTATAACATGTTTGATATATGAGGATAAATTTCTATTTGCCTCATGACTTGACTAAGAGCTAGTACAAGAAATTGATCATAAGGGTTAAAACTAGGATGTCTTGAGATCCGTTGGATAAGGATGACTTTTGCCAATCCAAATTCAGGGTTGGGTTATCAATCAAGGTAAGTGACCTATAGAACTTACATCATGAATAGTGTTTGAACCCTTAACATATGCCCTAGCCGAAGGAAGGAAGTGTTAAGAACATGTTTGCATGGTATTGCTCTTAGATCCCAAGGAAGAGAGCAAATATACGATGGAAATGTTATATCGTCTATTCTTGCATTGTTTGAAAAGAATGCAATTGGTTTTGTTGATTGATCGAACAACATCCTAAATGTTTTTACATTCAATTGGTTGTTAGTTATTGTTTGGATGATTATTCCAAGTGCTTGTGATTTATGGTAAATGCATGGCAAGGGTCTGTGATGACAAGTCGCCATGGATTAAAGGAATGTTTTCTTGGAAAATGATATTAGGCTGATTGCCTTGTTTGTGCTTGATTCTTAAAGGATTTAATTAAGGAAGGATATATTGTACGGGTGGATCACCTCCATGGTCGCACCGCGTATTAACCCGAAAGGGCACTGCTCGATTCACGGGCCGAAGGTCGAGTGGTGAAAAGGCCAACCACGGGAATGATGTTTCACTCCTAGACAGCTTGCGGGTCAGTTGGAGCTCTGGACACCCCTTGCTAGGTCAAGAATGGAGTTGAAGACCTCCGTGGCCCCCAACATCTGGGCATGTTGGGAGATCCTATTCTAGATAAAGGATTGAGTTTTGGTGCCATGTGAATTGGACCAGTTACTTCTGCAGGGCAGAAGGGATACTTCTGTTGGACAGAAGCGAAACATAATTTCTCCTGTATGGGCGGGAGACAAAGATTAACTTGAAGATAAGTTAAGGAACTTGTTTGATCTTGTTTGTCAATAGATTGCTTTGCTCTGTTTTTCGTGTCTGTGCTATAATTTACGCGAACGAACCTTGTTCCCTAAAAGGCTTAATTAATGAAGCTGATTTTGAGTGTCACACATAAATGTGGTAGGACCTAATTAGAAAACTAAAGCTATTAAGGGAAGCGGGTGGGCGGAATCCCCGACGGGTCCGTCCTATGGCAGGGTGGTCCCAGAGAACTGGGAGGCTTCTCACAAGTTTTTATCGTCATTCGACCTTTAGGTATTGATAGGTTAGAACCCGATTCATGTCGTTTTAGGGGACTGGAATGGTACTATGCCCTATGGGCAGAGAGGTTGAGCAGCGCATCCCTCTCGTCTCCCATTCTCTTTGAACCAAGTGCGGCATGGGTCTGCTTCGGATTGGATATCTCTGCGTAAAGTAGGATGTCCAAAACCCGATGCTAGAATGCTAATAGGAGACCTTGACAACTAGGAACCCGAATTTCAGGTCGATCCTAGTGGGTTCGGTCGTGAACGTTCCGTTGCGAGGCGGATTCGGGAAACCCTAGGCGACAAAACTCGGAACATTCCTTGGGAGTGCCGGGCAGCGACACTTAGATTTGTTTCTCGATAGACCGCTAAAAGAGTACCTGGAATGCCGATGGGCGGGCACCTCACAGTTATCATGCCAATAACTCTCTTAATTCTCCAGACCTGCTTCGATTAGGATGACATTTGATGGATGCAAATAATTCTCTAACATATATGTAGAAATGCAAAATCAAACCTTTATATTGCATCATCTTGCTTTAGGCAATCTACCACACTACTTCATGTCACGATAAAAACTTCAAATTTCTAACATCAAAGAGAAGTATTTTGATTAGACTTTAGATCTAGAAATAGAGAACAACATAGAAGGGATTGTATCATCTTGCTTCCAGAAATATATTACTACTTCATAGAGAACATTCTACTTCATATAGAAACACTACTTCAAGCAAGAATTTTTCTTCACACATGAAACTCTACTTCATGCAGGAATTTTTCTTCATATACGAAATAAGAATTTCTGGCCTCAACCTTTGCCATTTTTACTAGTATTTAAACATAGAGAAATAGGGAAGCAATGGCGGGATCACCAAAGTGTTGCTGCCCTAATCTATATAGAATGCATAATAGGACAGGTAGTGCCTTATATGGAAAATACCTAATCCTATATCAAACATCTCATAGGAAACTCAAATATAACCATATAGAAATATGAGAACACATACTTCATTACTAATACTCAGAGAATCAGAAACAAAACATGAGGAACATGTTGAAAATAGAGTAGAAACATAATGAATGATGGCGCCAATTGTATAATCTAATATATTATGATACGAATCCACCATACACAGGTTGTGAACATCAGAGTTGATCCAAAAAAAAAAAGACACCAATTGCCTCTTCAGGTCACGTTTTTACAATTGCTTATAAACTGCACTTCATGAGGCATTTAAGGACTGAGCCACAGATAGAACTAATATGACTAAGTTACTAACCATACGAAGGACAAACATAAGTTATGAAGTGTGAATCCATAGCTAACAAGGGAGGTGAAGACAACATGAGTCCTAGGCTGTGTTTCTTAACCACCCATCAATGAGCTAGTGGTGAGGCTTTACAAGGAAATAAGAGAGCAGAGTTGACCACATTCATGCAGACGATCAGTGCCTAGAATATAAGACCTTAATCATGTGGTGTCATTGCCTAATTTATAGGACTACTAATCATGGATGGATTAAAGGAATTTTATTGAATCAACCTGTGTATTTTATTTAGAATGTTCAAGCAAGAATCTAAAACAACATTCATGCATCCAAATTAGCTTCCCTTTGAGATTGTCATGCATCTCTCAATCAAGGAAACAATAACTGTAAGGATATCTAAGTAGGTGGAGTGAGCTAATACTAGACAAATGATCATGAATTTTTTTAACTATAATATATAAGGGTCATAGATGGTTTGCTAGAACCTAGTAATAGGATAATGTGAAGTGTTAGGTAATATCTTGAGAGTACAATGTATTCATGAGCCTTGTTGAGACTACAAGGGGCTTAAAATGCGTGAATATATATGTCTGGGTAGAAGGCTAAGTTATGTGTATGGAGGTGTGTGTTTGTATATAAGCGAGAAATGATTTAATTGCTATGTACACGTGAGATTCATTGTGTGTCTATGTCTCCATGTGTGAGAGCACTTGTGGGTGTTTTGTGTGTGTGTGCGTGTGTGTGTGTGTGTGTGTGTGTGTGTGTGTGTGGGTGTGTGTGTGCATGTGCATGTGCGTGTGCGTGCACGTGTGCGTGTGCGTGTGTGTGTGCATGTGCATGGGTGTGTGCGCACGTGTGTGCGTGTGCGTGTGCGTGTGTGTGTGCGTGCGTGCGTGTGCGTGCGTGTGTGCGTGCATGTGTACGTGTGTGCGTGCGTGTGTGCGTGTGTATGTGTGTGCGCACGCACACATGCACACATGTGTGCGTCTCTTGCTATATGTGCGAGCATATGTGTTGCTATAAATGTTCTACCTCAATTAAGCTAATAGGTAAAAATGAAAGAGGTGTATTTAATGCAAAAATGCTAACCTCCTTCTATGAGTTTGTGACAAATTGCCACCACCAAAGCATGTGTAAGAAATCTATCATAAGAAATATATTGACTCATAAATTCCTATGATAGATGCATGTGTAAGAAACATAAGCATGGCTATTATCTTGGACTGGCCTATGAGTCTTATGCTTAAATTCAAGATGCATGTGTCAATATATGTATGTAAGTGAGTGTTAGTGTATGTACCTATACATCTATCACTTAGTGTGAATGTGTAAAAAATGGATCATGAACAAGTTATATTTCCTCCTTCATTTCCAAACTCATCTATTTTTAGTATGCGTGTCATCCCCAATTGTAAAGAGCATGCTAGGAGAGTGGAGTTGATAGCTTGCGAATCTAACAAGTAAAATGTGAGTGTCCACATATGTAAATAGCTAAAAAGACAATTCAATCATACGAATGTTTATAAGAGGAGCAAGATAGCAAGAATGTGTGTGTGTGTGTGTGTGTGTGTGTGTGTGTGTGTGTGTGTGTGTGTGTGTGTGTGTGTGTGTGTGTGTGTGTGTGTGTGTGTGTAAAAACATAAGCATATAAGTGTATGGGTGTTTAAGTAGGCAAAGAGACTTATGCTAGACAAGGGGTCATCATATTTTATTTCTATAGTGTGCATGCATGTGTGTGTATAAAAACATAAGCATATAAGTGTATGGGTGTTTAAGTAGGCAAAGAGACTTATGCTACACAAGGGGTCATCAGATTTTATTTCTATAATTTGTGTGTGTGTGTGCCTGCGTGCATATGTGTGTGTGTAAAAGAGGATCATAAGATCAAGTACAAGTTGGTGTGTGTGAATAGAAAGGGGGTGGGGGGAGGGGAGGATGTTAGCACACATGGGTGGGGAGGAGCATGCCACAACAACAGGGGGCCAAGTGGAAGAGTAGCACAATGGGTAGCGAGGAATAAACTTTTCCCTCTCTCTCTTTTTTAAATGGGCAGAGAGGAGCAACTCTCTCTCTCTCTCTCAATAGTAGTGGGGGTGGGTGGAAGAGTAGGCATCTCTCTCTCTCTCTCTCTCTCTCTCTCTCTCTCTCTCTCTGTGTGTGTGCAGGTCACATAGGTAGCAATACTATATTATTTTGATTGTTGATTTGGGAGACCTCAAACATTTAGAGGGTTTCCCAAACTTAGAACTTCTTCCAAAACTCACCAAATCTTGAATTATAGTTTTAAAAAGAGGTTTCCCACCTCTTCTTGAGTCAAACAACCAAACTGTGTGTGTGTGTGTGTGTGTGTGTGTGTGGGCATGAGGCTACACCTCTTTGGACACGAGTACAAAACTCGTTTACACACACACACATACACACACACACACACACACACACACACACACACAAAGTATACACACACACATACATACATACATACATACATACATACATACATACATACATACATACATACATACATACATACATACATACATACATACATACATACATACATACATACATATAGCATGCATATCTCTCTCTCTCTCTCTCTCTCTCTCTCTCTCTCTCTCTCTCTCTCTCTCTCTCTCTCTCTCTTTGCAAGTCACGTAGAAAGATACCTGCAAATGACAATGTTATGGAGCTTGGTGATGGTAGGCAAGCATGTGGTTATGGCAGCCCGGCAACAAACAAGTAGGATGAGAGGACTACAATAGTAATAGAAAGTGGCAGACACACCATGGCAAGGAGAGAGTGGTGGGGGTGTGGCGAGTGAGTCAAGTGGAAGAGCAAGGCTAGTTACAATAGAGAACCATACAACAAAGCACGATAGATGTAGCATGGATAGAGAGAGAGAGGGAGAGCGCGGAGGGAGGGAGGGAGAGTGTGTGTGTGTTTTAATGCAAAAACGATAAGAAGATTTGAAAAATACAATAGGTTTTTAATGAGAGAGAGAGAGAGAGAAGAAAGAACATACATATATACATACATGCATATATAGTGAGAGCGATAAGGAGAAAAATTGAGAGAGAGAGAGAGGGAGAGTATGAGAGAGAATAGAGAGAGAGATATGGGACATAGATGAGAGAGAACAAAGTTGTGTCAAATAGAAGAGATAGAAGATGAGAAGAGTCACACACACACACACTCTCTCTCTCCCTCTCTCTCTCTCTCTCTCTCTCTCTCTCTCTCTCTCTCTCTCTCTCTCTCTCTCTCTCTCTCTCTCTCTCTCTCTCTCTCTCTCTCTCTCTCTCTCTCTCTCTCTCTCTCTCTCTCTTGTGCTAGGAGGCACATGCATGGCTGTTACAGATAGAGTGAGAGGAGTAGACATACTTAGGTGAGAAGAGTGGGTAGAGGTGGCAGCTTAGGTCGAGAAAGTTAGCCATGTCGTGTGGGTGGAGGGGCAAGCCTTAATATGTGTGTGTGTGTGTGTCTGTGTGTGTGGAGAGAAAAGTGGTCCTTTTTAGAAAAGTGATGTCAATTAAAAGGAAGGAGAGAGAGAGAGAGAGAGAGAGAGAGAGAGAGAGAGAGAGAGAGAGAGAGAGAGAGAGAGAGAGAGATTGCAAATATATAAATCATGCAACCCGTAATACAAAATCCAAAATCTTACCTTGCCAGATTAGAGAGTGAGAGTTGATGCATCGAATTCTCTCTTTTACACATACAAGCATACAATTAGAATCCACACTTTATTCCCATATATGATAATGTGGCACAAACATGTTATCAAAGTCAAACCACAACACCTATTCACCTTTGCATGCATGCACACACAAGCAATTCTATATGAATATGTAGGTGCTAATTGAGAGAGAGAGAGAGAGAGAGAGAGAGAGAGAGAGAGAGAGAGAGAGAGAGAGGGAGAGTTGGTGTGTATATATATTTCTTACATGTAGATTTTTCTTTTACATACACACACATACTTAGAATCCACACTTTTAGATCTATATCTTCCCTAAACGTAGAACAAGAAAAAACCCATGTGCACCTATAATGACATGATGTATGTAATTAAAATCAAATCACTGTGCCTATTCACCTATACATGTAGATGCACACAAGCAAGCCTATATGAATATGTAGGGACCAAGGGATGCTTCTATGAAGACTCTTTGTATCATTTGGTACTACTTTCCCCATTCTTGTCTACAAATCGCAAGTTAACGTTTTTTTTTTCATTTTCTATTCTTAGGTGTGGATTGAGTCTTTTAAGGTATGTTTTTCCTTTTCTTGTTTCCTTACGTGTTTGTTTTGAATTTGATTCACCTTACCCCCTTACCCCCTCCTCCTTGGAATTGAGAAGAATCCTTCCTAGGATTGAAGGTTAGAGGGTAGAGGGCATTCAATGCATGGACATAGTGATTTACTTTTATATGAGCTAAGCATATAAGTTTGGATTATATTCCATATGAGCGTATCGGTCCATGTCAAAAGGTTGGATGCCTACATGGGTGATGTAAGTAAGGACATCGAGAAGTCATCAAAGTTGATGCGACTAGCAATGTGCAGTTCCTCCTTGGTGAGGATGCGATCTAAGTAGGGGTGTCCCTAAAGGTGTTCTTCCATGGGTTAGTCGTCACGAATGGTCATCAACACCCTATAAGAGGTTGGAGCGACATAAGTTGGGTCATACTCCGATGTTTTGATTGCACGTCATTGCTTTGCATTTGTCATGATTTGACATCCATCGAGCTCCCATTGAAGGTGAAGAGTGTGCCATTTCCTCAAGAAAGGGGAGTCATTGTCAACAAGCTATTTCACGTCTTCTATCTCTTGATCATTGGCATAAGTTATGTGCTTGTCACATGAGGTGATGAGACGTTGTTTTTGCGCTTGTTTGTGGGAAATGTCCGTGGCAATTAGCTCCTCATCTGCCTTGGAAGCCTTGACAAACACAAATTCTAATTCTTCCCAAGAACAAGGGAGTGTCTGTACTTGAGCCATACTTCCGTTGTTTTAGGCTTGTCCAAGAATCCCAAGTCTAAGCGGTCATAGCTTTTAGCAAGTGACATGAAGGTGGCGTCTAAGTGTCTAAGGCAAGCAACCAAGTCATCCCTTGTGTTCTTCACTAAGTCCAGGGCCACAATTAGAATCAATCATCGTTCATACAAGGGTCTAAGGCTGGCGGGGGGTTGGGGTTTGATAGAACTAGATAGTTTAGTAGCTGATGTTGGTCGCTTTGGTTATTCTTGAGCTTGCGGTTGGGCCTTTTGTACAGTAAGCTGGGGCTGTGGAATTGCTGACGGTGCACTGTGACATTCGAGTGACGTTCCGAGATGTAGGACTAGTCATGGCATGTATGTGAGTAGTAGGTTGTGGTTTGGGTCAATAGACATGCTCACTCTTCACTGGTTTGTGTGTTTGTGATTCTGAAGGCTTTAAATCCAGAGGCTTTTGCAGCCTTGGCCTTGGATGTGTCATGTGGCCTTTGTGTGGTCAAGCTTGAGGGCAGCATTCATAGTGCCTTTGGTTTTTTTGGCCTTATGAATCCATATCTAGGCATTACCCTTGTAATAGCCTTGCGCTTGCAATAGGGTTTTGGGGACCCATCGCGGCTTGACCGTACGTTGATGTCTATAGTTGTGTCTTGGCCTCCTAGGATGTAAGGTGGGGTTCTTAGCCTTGTAGGGTTGTGGGTGTATGATCCTAGGTGGTGGTCCTTGCAGTTTAGGCATCTATTGAAGCTTTGGCTCATGGGCCTGAGCTTTGACTTCAGTGATTTGTTGGTCTTGAGGCTTGGTGGGTTGTGATGAAGCACTATCCCCTCCTTAGACTTGGTAGTAGGTTTCTTTACCGATGGCTTTGCAAACTTGAAAGGAGTCACACAGCCCTTGCTAAAAGTTGTAACTATGCGGATGTTGCCCATGGATAGGTGGATATGTTGCGACTTGTAGTCGACATTACAACGAGCTTGCTTCTTAAAGGTTCGTCCTAACAGCGACTCCGTGCCTACATCTTTAGTGTTGGGCAACACATTGAAGATCATCGGCATGCTTTTAGACTCGATAGAAACTGCAGCCTTGCACTTTCCTAAGAGTGTGTATGATTGACCGAGTTGAGTGTAGTGTTAGTCGACTGCTGTAAGTGCGATTTTCCAACTTGTGCCCAATGATCATAAGTTAAGATATTAAAGTCCGATCCCTCATCGATCAATGCATTGAAGATGCATGTGTGCTTGGCAGTGACCATTATGCTTAGGTGAGCTAGTTCTACAGCTTCCTCATCCTCATCGTCCATATCAGTGATAGTGGCTACTTGTATATTGACAAGGGAATCTAGCATTGGAGGCTCATGCAGTGGGTGCATGGGAGGGTAGTACTTCTTTATACGGCTGCCATTGAAGAAGCCTATGCCCTCACCTTCCAGGGTTTTGAGTTCTACATTGCTAGTTCGCGACTGATGACCCGAACTATGAAAGGTCTAACCCCCTAAACTTCATTTTTTGTTTATGTCCCTTGATTGAGTATAGCAACACTAAGTCACCCTGTTCAAAGTATCTTTGCTTGAGATGCTTATCAAACTAGCTTTTGTGACTTGCCTTCTCGCATATTAGTGCATGGATGGCTAGAAGAGCCGAGTTTTTTATAAGAGTTTGTTTCTTCCATGCCTCCTTCCCATCCCATCTCTCTTGAAGGGCTATCCTCAGGCTAGGAACGAAGAACTCTAAGGTAGAATTTCCTCAGTTCCATAGGTCAACCTAAAGGGAGTGTGACCCACAACCATTTTATGAGCCGTGCGGCGGTAGGCCCATAAGGCTGCCATCAACTTGTTATCCTAGTCACTACCCGAAGCAGAGACTACCTTGGTCTGGACGTTCACCAAGATTTTATTTGTGGATTTAGCTTGGCTGTTTGCCTAAGGGTAATAAGGCAAATATTTCCAATGGATGATTAATAAGGTGGATAGGAGATGAGATATCACTTCATTGATGAAGTGTATGCCTTGGTCACTTAACAAGTTTGATGGGAAAGTCAAATCATGAGATCACTTGCTCCCATAAGAACCTGGTAGTGGTCCTAGCATCATTTTTTCTCGTAGCTCGTGCTTTTGGCCATTTTGTTAGATAATCATTGGTGATAATGATGTACTTAGCCTGTGAATACTATGTTGTTGGACTAATGGGTCCGATGAAGTCAATCCCCCATTTCTCGAAGGGTTGTCATGCAATGATTGGGGTTAGCTCCATGTGATCCTTACAAATAGGGACCTTAGTCTGTTGGCACTCATCACAGTGCTTTACAAATTGTGTTGCATCTCAAAAAAGAGTGGGCCACCACAGCTAGGACTGCAACACCTTGTAAGCTGTTGTGCCTCCACTGAAGTGTCCTCTTGCAATTACACTGTGTGCCTCTGTGAGTACATCCTCACACACGCATCTGCGCAACAACCCGTCTTGCCCCAACATATAGAGTTGGCATGCTATCAACTGATAGGGTTGGACCTTCAAGATGAGTCACCTAAGTCGCTTGAGCCTTTTCTATTGGTCGTTTAGGTAGTCCATGCTCAAGCACTTGGACTATGTCATCTGCCTAATACAATGTCACATCGGCTCTAAACAAATCTCTTTTGCCAGATAAGATGAATAGATGCACGTCTAGCATTTCGTCTACAATGCCTTGTCCAACAACTTCTCCTGTGGGGGGATGCAAGACATATGGTCAGCCATGTAGTGTTGCTTCCCTTTGCGTATCACCACGGATAAGTCAAATTCTAAAAGCAAAATTAGCCATTGAGCGATGGGTCTTGTAGCACAAGGTTTATTAATAAGATATGACAAGGTTTAATGGTCAACAAAGAAGGAAAAAGGCGTAGCCAAAAGATAATGCCAAAATTTCTTTACAGAAAATGCCATGGCCAAACTCTCTCTCTCCATCCTTGAGTAATTCATTTCAGTCTCAATAAGTTGTCTACTAGCAAAGCTCACTGGTCTAGGTTGTGTTCACCAGGCTGGCACAACACAGCTCCGACGACGAATTTCAAAGTGTCAATGTGCACATGGAATGTGAGTGTCCAATTTGGGGCTTGTAGGATTGGTGCACTAATCAGAGCCTTTTTTGTTCCTCATATGCGTGTTGGCATTCCTCGACGGGGTCCATTTGAATATGATCAACAGCTTGTATAGAGGTTTAGCAATCAATGCATAGTTCAACATAAATGACTGATATAATACCGTATATGGCCTAGGAAGCATTGAACACCCTTGTAATCAGTTGGGGGTGGAAGGTCGTCAATGATCCTAACCTTTGAGAAGTCCGTGGCAATGCCACTCTTAGACACTACGTGCCCTAGGATGCATCCATGCTTTACCCAAAATTGGCACTTCAAGGGGTTCAATGAGAGACCATATAGTCGACACTATTCAAAGACTGCTCGAAGTTTATCTAAGTGTTCCATCCAAGTAGAGTGAACACACAAGTCATCTAGAAAGACCTCTAACTTCTTTCTAAGAATATCCTTGAATATAGTGCACATAAGTCATTGAAAGGTAGATGGCGCATTAGTCAACCTGAAAGGCATGACTATGTAGGCAAAGACGTTCCACTCAGTGGTGAATGCAGTCTTATGCCTATCATTAGGATGCACTTGTAGCTAATTGTATCCAAAGAAGTCATCTAGAAAATTGTAGGCCTCTTTGCCAGCCACTCTCTCGAGCATGTGCTCGGTGTACGGTAATGGATAGATATCTCTCTTCGTAGCAGCGTTTACCTTCTTGTAATTGGCGCACACTCTAATCTTTCCATTCTTCTTCAATACCATGACTATGAGTGAAACCCAGTCCATGTGCTCAATTTTGTAGATAAATCCTAGTCTCATTAGCTTGTCAATTTCTTCCTTGAAGGCATGGGCGTGCTTTGGATTCATGGGATATGATCGCTGCTTTGACAGGCATTGCGTCAGGTGCCATGGGTATATTCTAAGTCACTACACTTAGATATACCCCTTTGAGCTCTTCTAGGAACCAAGCAAAGATGTCTATATACTCTCGTATGGGAGCAATGATACTTTCTTCCTCTTCCTTAGTCAAGTCATTGACTATAAAGATAGGTCGGGGTATCTCCCCTTCCCTAGCTAAATTGACCTCCTTGACCTTGGCAAGTCCTTTGATTGGTTTGCTTGCTTGCCCTTGTTGTTTGGCTCACAACAAAATCACTAACCTATCTCCTTTTTTTAATTTTGTGAATCGCTTTGGTAGGTCTTGTGATTTTCGTCGCTCTTTTGTTTGCATATCCTTAGGTAGCTTCTGTCATTCCTCCCTTAACCGTCGGCGCCTTAGGTGGATGGATAGGTCCCCCTTGGTGCATCTAGTCTTGGAAGGTCGAGGTATCTTAGGATCACTATCTAGGCTAACTTCTAACTCAGAATCAAACTCTTCACTTTGCTAGAAGAGGGAGTCTCTCCTGGTGGTCGCCTGGAAGGTGAGTCCATTCTTAACAATGCGGCACTTGGTTGGGCTAGGCCTGCCTGCTCGTAAAAATCAATTGCACCTATGTGCTCCAACCAAGTTCAATCGCAATCCGTGCGCATGACTCCTCTCTCTATCCTAAAGGTGTTCTACTTGCATGGTCTAGATTTGGGAGTTGGCTCGTATTTGTTTGAGTACATGTCCCTTAGTGTCATATTCTATAGTGTCTATTTCCCCTTTGCTCTCATCACTGAAGAAACATTAGTCTTCATATTTGTCATTAGAGATATCTTTGTCCGACTGCCCATCATCTCCCAAGTCCTGATACATCTCTTCTCATTGGCCGGGGGACTAAGGCCCAATTGTACATCAAGTTTAAAGCGTGTACCTTGGACCATTGCCACTTAGACTCATCCAAGAGATCTTGGAGTGGCTTGAGATTGGTTGTTGGATTGCTAGCCAACTTGTCAGTCAAATATTCTAGGATCTCAAGGAGCTCTCGTCTATTGTTCGACTTGGAATGTGACAGAGTTGGGTCTTCCGCGTAGGCTTCCAGCCATGTAGACTGGTATACTGAAGGTGTGTCCTTGGGCTTACCAATTGTCTTGATGGCTTGTTTGTACTCCTCATTGTCCAAGCATGGCAGGTTGATGGTAGCAAGAACATGCATCTAGTCTCGCTCATCCTCAGGACATGGGATATACTTGGTTAAGGGCCCGTAGGATTTCCTAGTCTAGCCGTCACCCTTCATCATGGTTGAGATGGCATCTAGGTCAACCGGCATAGTCTTCCAAGTGTCTACCTCTACTCTTACAGCCTGCATTCAATTGCTTAGGAAGATGAGATTGTTGCCCCAGTCTTCTATGACTCTTGTGTTACACATCCAAGGTTGGTCTAGCAGGATGTTGTAGTCCACTCCCTTCATGACTATATAGTCAATAGAGAATTGGACTCCTGCAATCTTCGTAGGCCAATTCTTTAACAAACCAAATGGCTTCAACTTCATTCTGTTAGCCAATGTGACGTTGAACCTAGTAGTATCGACCGAGGGTTGCCCCAAGTTTGGAATACTGCATGGCTTAACACACTAACTCCCACTCCCATGTCTACAATTCCCTTTCTTGTGACATCTCCAAGAGCTAAGACTAGCAGGACTACATGCATATCTGTGCCTTCCCAGAAGGCATTGACATGCAAGGACTTAGGCACAAAGTGCAGCGTCAGGCTCAGTATTTGTGTTTCTGTGTCATACTTGTGCAAGTCTGTGGTGATAGCTTACTCATTTGATTCTTCAATCCACTGTTTGAGCTCTTGCCATAGCATTGGATGTTGCCTAAGTAGGTCTCCTAATCTTAGAGTCATAGGGGTGGCCACCAATGTATTAAGGAGGTTGCTAGATGCTTGCCTCTCTTCTAACTCTCCAGTTCTTGGCCAATGGCCTTGATTAATTTGCTAGCCCATAGAATTTAGACTTTTTCTAAGTAGCACTACTTGTGGTGCAGCCACATTCCTTGATTTTAGTCATGGGGGTGAGACTGGCATGCTTATGCTTGAGAGATCATCGATCTCATCTTCTAGTATGGGCTCAGCATCTTTTAGGTGCTCTTGGGCTTCTTTCTCCCACTCCTTCACTTTCTCGATGACTTCGAGTTGGTGCTTTGGGTTCGGGTACTCCTCGACCATAGCACTTCCCTTTTCAGTCATCTTTGGAGCTGGCGTTTCTACCTCTATGTTAGTGACTTTCTTTCTAGCAGGCAATGTCGTGGCACTTTTGTTTTTGAGTGTGACCTTAGTGTCTGGTCTCTTCTTCCTCCATCTTTCACTCTTCTTTCCCATTGAGGTTGTGTCAAGATTGCTAGGCCTTGGCAATGATATGCCAGCCTACTTTGTCTAGCACGGGTCATAACATGCAATGGGATAGGTGTGGCCTCCCCATCGAGTGTCTCAACACCAAACAACTCCAATGGGACCAATAGCTCATTTACTAAACTAGAGGATGGCTTCCATCTAGGGCAATTGACAAAGAGATGAGTGATTCTATAGTCAGCGCATCTTAGGTTAGCCTTGTCTCTCTTTTCTTGATCCCTCTCGAGGTAATGCAAATAAATGTGTCCTAGATGATCGCAAATCCCCAAGACATGATTGGCTCTTGGTTCTACCCTCCGAGGCCTCTACCTAAGGCTCTTCACCATTTGGCTCCTTCACATAATGGACTGAAGTGTCACTCAGTGGATGGGTTACGTAGGGTCCAGGTGGTCTAGGGATACTTGTAGGGCTTATCTCCATCCTAGGGATGGCCATTTAGTGTCACTAGGTGCTAAAAGGGCCAATGGGGCTCCCCTTCCAAAGACGTTCGGCGATCTATTCACAAGGTAGGGCTGATCATAAGGTTGTGAGTATGGGATTTTCCAAGGTAATTGACAATGCATGGCATCATGGGTGAACCTACTGCAATTAGCGCAAGTCTGTGACCTAGGGTCCTGATACTCAGTTGGTAGGTGGTTTCTATCACAATACACACATTGGATGTGTGGGCACAATGGTCTTCTCATCATCTTCTGCAATTTGGCTATTTCCATCTTCATCTCTGCTAGCTCTTGTCCCGAATCAGTACACTTCCCTTTATCCTGAGCACTTGGGCATGATCTCTTGCTTGGCGTTGAAGATCTCTCGGAATTCCTAGCATTGGACTCTTCTTGATTCAAGATCTTGGAGGTTCTCTCCTTGAGCAGGTTGTCCACTCTAATAGCTTCTTCAAAGACCCTTACCAACGCATCTCGCTACATGATCGAGTTGCCTGCCAAGGCTTTGTAGAGCTCTTCACTTCGTGTTCTGTTAATGAATACTATGGACATCGCTCTTTTGGTTGGTCTCTTGCCCATAGGGATTCTCTTGAAGAGGCTCCTCACATGGGTCACGTGATCTCGGATGTCCTCTTTCTCTCTGTGCTTGACATTCATGAGTCACACTAGCAGGTTGTCAAAGTATCCTGGTTCAGAGAATCTTTTAATGAAGAGATTTTTTAGGCCATTGAAATTGGCTTGCTCAATAGCATCTAGATTCATGTACTAGGTGCTACCCTTATCACCTAAGAAAAGACCAAAATCTTGCGATTGTTGAGTGAGATCAGTGAGGCCATTGGCCTCGCAAACCTACTCGAATTGCTCTACGAAGCTGTACGTGGCTCATCATTTGTGTCCAACTGCTTCGCTACTACATGAATTTTTTATTGGCTCTTAGAGCCTTGGCTGACTCCTAACCCCGCTAGTAGTGATGTTGCTAATGCTGCAGCACTCTGCTCCACTTCCATGTTATCTAGTAGCTGCTTCTTTAGAAGTTCACTCACCCTGAGGTATCCTTCTAGCGCTTTCTCATTCTCTGTCTGATTTTTGCTTGCTATGGCTAGCACTCCCTAGATCTCTCACATTTCCATGCTCTGGTGTAAGCTCCTAGTCTCCTAATCATAGTTGTAAGCAACTATGCCTTGTAGAGCTTTGTGTGCTAGTTTCCTCTCCTCCTCAAGGTCTACTATGATGTTTTTGCAGGTCTGTCGGCGATATTATAATCAAGTTTATCATATCTACTCACTAATTGTTGGATCACCTCAAGAAAGTCTCCTGGGTCAAGTTCTTTGTTGCTTTTACGATCTAAGCTTCCCTTTGCAATGTCTAAGATTTCATGTTCTGCCAAGTTGTCGATCAGGTTGATGAGGTTGGGTAGATCCACTTCCCCAATAGTGTCAGTCCTTGCTGCATCTAACTTTTCAGTTGTGTTCTTCGCTTGGTCCTACACTTGGGGATTCGATCACCCATCTATGTCTTGGGATCTTCTTCTACTGGTGGATTCTTTCAAGTTTTTATGTCTGAGTGAGTTCCTTGTTAATTACAAATAGTCCTCAACTCACTTTCACTCCCTCTGTGTGTGTGTGTGTGTGTGTGTGTGTGTGTGGTCTTTTCTGTGCACTATGTGTGTGTGTGTGTGTGTGTGTGTGTGTGTGTGGGGTCTTTTCTGTGCACTGTGCATGCACTTAGGCTTTTAGCTTTTCGTAAGTGTGTTTCAAGTGCTAGAAATTAGAGTGAGTGAGGAAACAAAGTGTCTAAGCAGCTCTTGCACTCTCGTTTATGGGTTTAGCCTAATAGGCTTGTATGTCACCGTCCTCACTGGTTTATAGGGTTTTCATTGCTCCTTCCGCTCAGTCAAGATTTGTTTGTGGGTTTACGACTCCGTGTGATGCCGCTAACGCTCTGGATCACTACATAATTGACTAGTGTCTCCCCTATGTCGGCATCTTGCTAATTCTTCTATTCCTTGTGCCCAGAAAGGTGTTTCAAGTGGCTATGTGTTCGAGTGATTAAGGCCGAGTGCCGGGCCGAGTAGGCCAAAGACAAGTGGTCGAGGGCCAGTTTTGGGACTCGGCCCAGAATCGAGCCGCTTGAACTAGTCAAACGCACTGAGAGATTCAAAGCACTGAGAGATTCAAAGAAAAACAATCGTCGAGTACTTCCATATCATATCTATGAATTAAAAAGAAGGGTTGGATATACCCATAGTGGGCAACAAACTTGTCGGCGGCAATGGAGCTCTCTCTCTTTCTCTCTCTCTCTCTCAATCAGGGTTTCAAATAAGCTCTCTCTTGGCCTCTTGGCTATTAAACCCCTTCCTGGCAAAGGACTTGCCACTTCTAATCACTCACTCGTCGACCTTAATCCCCTTGAGCACTCTTTTTTCCCCGTTTTTCTTGATTTGTGCCCTGTTTGGGTCTGTTTTACAGTAGCAAGCCCTACGCTTTCCCAATCTGATTTCTTAATCCTAACCTCCTCTAAATGCAAAAAGAATTAAAAGAAAAGTATTAAAATGATTTCTCCTACTCTCCTAATCATCAAACCACCAAAATAACCAAAATACTTACTTGTTGTGAAGATTAAAAAAAACCTAAAACTTCCTACCTATCTCAAGCTCCAGTTCAAGGATGAAACCCTTACTTCAATTCTCAATTTTAGGTGCACAAGTGCTCAAGCTTAAATCCATTGGTCCCGGCAATAGAACTAAAATGTAGAGGGAGATCACGCTCAACCGCTGAGACCCATGGACCACTTATTCATTCAAGCATTTCAAGCAAGCACCTGTGGCTATCTCTCACCCAGTTGATGCGAGTTCGATCCGATCAAGTGTAGTGAGCTTATCTCAATGCCCGAATAAGTTGCCTCCTCCCCCAAGCACACCCACACATGAGACAAGAGAAGAGAAGAGAAGAGAAGAAGAAGAGAGGAGATGGTGGAGAGCTTCACCTCCTTGATCCCTCATCCTCACACACTCACTCTCTCACACCCTCACACTCCCTCTCTTAGGCATACACAAGAAAGCAAAGAGAAGAGAGGAAGAGAAGAAGAGTCTCTTGTTGCCACACACCAAAGAATGAGCTCTCATTCACTTTTTTGAATTTTATGTACATGTCCTAAAATCCCATGGGCACCCATTCCCTTTTTTACATGACCGGCCATTGTGGCAAGGTCTTCTCTTCCATTCCCTTCTACTTGGCCTATTTATTTAGCCTATGCCCATCTACCCTTTTACAATTTGCATAGGAGAGAGCATGACACTCTTTTACAAAAGTTTTGGGGTGCCTTTCACTTAAAAATGTGCTTTTACCTTTAACTTGATTTTAGAGGTCGCCCTTGTGCCTTTGCTTGTTCTTTGTTCTGCTTCATTCATTTCATTTGCATATCACTTCTTTTGCTTTCATCTCAAGCTAGGGTTAACATTAACCATTTTTTGAATGAAGTGATTAAGGAGCTAACTTCTTAACATATGATTTTGCATAAGAAATCCACACCTCACCACCCTCAAGAAAATGGGCATGGGGAGAGTTCCAATAAGATCTTACTACAGATTTTGAAGAAGATAGTCATTGATAATCGTAAGGATTGGGATACTAAATTAGATTGAGCATTATGGTTTTTTTGCACAACATATAAGGTGTCAATAGGTTTGACTCTGTTCAAGTTAGTTTATGGCCTCCAAGCAGTGGTCCCAATGGAATTTTTAGTTCCTAGCCTGAGAGTGGTAGTAACTCATAGATTATGTTGTGAGGATTTAGTGCATGATAGGTTACAACAGTTGATGCAACTTGAAGAGGATCGGATTATAGCTCATCACCTTTTAGTGGTGATACAATCAAGAAGATTGATATGTGTCAGCCAACATATTAATAAGAAAATATGTAAAGAATGAGAACTTGTCATGGTATATAATTTGAAGCTCGACAAGCACCCATGAAAGTTGAAGTTGAGGTATACATGTCCTATGAGGTTGTCAAAGATGTGGGCCAAGGAACTTTTGTTTTAGCTACATTGTAGGATGAGATAATTAATCCAGCAATAAATGGATTTAGACTAAGGAGATTAGTATAACCAAATTATGATGACTCAACTCAAGAGTTTCTTTGAAAGTCAACAATTGCAGTTAATTTGGTTCAGTGTTTCGCAGTGTTGCTTAATACAACACGCAATGGGTTTTTGTGTGATACGATAGCCTATGATTTTTTTATTCTTATGATTGTTTGTAGGTTTGCATGGGTTGATTCTTTACATGGAGTACCACTCTATTACTCTGAAATAGTGGTTGATGTTATTATATTTTAGATTGTTTTTGGTTTTCATGAGGAAGCTACACCAATCTTAACTTTGCTATATGATGTGCACCATATTTTGGAATGATCTACAGTCCTATTGCAAGCATTATGGAACATTATGAATTGGTAGTATTATCCAAAACTAAGGCTCGGTCATGGAAACTTTGCTTATGATGAATATATATTTAATGGTTTTTTAAAATCTATCATAACATGGGAGAATATGGTCATTGTATTGGTGAAGTATTCTTGGAAGGGACTCTTGACCACTAATCATGAGTTTTTGGATGATGGGACATCGAAGCAACTTATTTTAATTGAAGTTATTTTAAAACTGAAACTCTATGAAGTCATCAAATTTTAGTGAGATGAAGCCCAATTGAGGGGTCAAAAGACATGTATCAAAGTCATTGAGAGTAATTTGTGTAATCAGTATGTAACACACCTTTTTTTTTGGAGTTTCACTCAATGTGAAGTTGGAAAAGGGGAAAATATGGCAAAAAGGCATGATGCCTAGTTGTGATATCCCAAATTTAATTTAAAATATTGCTGACTTCTTACAAAATAGACTCGACAAACTCTAAAATCATTAAAACAGAGAAGATCTCGAGCAAAAAGACCCGAGGTTCATAACATTTTCCCGGATTAACAAAGACTATAGCCATCCGAAAGTGACCGTGCAAATGAGAGTTAGGAACCATAAGTAGAAATTTGACTACACACATTTAAAACTTGGTAAGTAGAGATAAATCACAAAGGTTTAAGCATTAAAGCTTAAAAATCTTGAAGAAAATAGAAGGAAGAGAGGAAGATGATGACGATCTAGCTGCCCACCCCTCCCCCCTTTTTTTATGGGAAAAAATGGTGCAATATCCCCCCCAATTTGGCATCTCTGATTTTGTACCTAAAAGCCTAAATTCGGCTCCAGAGATTCAGTAATTAACTCCAGTAATCTCCCCCTCCTTTCAATTCGATGAGAGGCTTAGGATGAAGCAAGATCGTTTAAAGTTAGGCAAATTAGTCATGGCATCTCTGGCAGCCTCAAAGATCAAATCGCTAGCATCAAATTGCATCTTGGAAGCTTCAAATTGCTGATTTTGAGAAGATCTCATCCATAAAGAGCTCTTCTTCTTATCCACAACCCTTCTTCTCCAATTTAGCTATAAATATGAGGCATGGGGAGCTATTGAGAGCTGTTGGAGCAAGAGAGGAGAGGCTCTTCTCAAGAGTATAGAGCAAGAGGGAGTGGGGCAAGAGAAGCACGAGCATGGGAATTTCTCATGAAGAAGACAAGGAGGATACTCTGCGAGCTCTCAAATTCAATTCCTCCATCCCTTCTATCCTATTCCCCCTTTGGAATCAAGACTCTTCTCGATTTATCGAAATTCTTGGTGATCGCCTTCCCTTCACCTCCCTCTCCCCCCCCCCCCCCCCCCGCCCCTCATCAATCAAAATTATGTCAATCTAATTACCCCCAAGCTCCTTTGCCAAATTTCCCTTTTTTCAATCTCGTGGATTAACGACCATGGACCCGAAGAAGAAAGTTACGAAGGTTGCGGAGGTAGGAGCTGCCAATAACACTGCGGACACAATTACTACAAACAGAATGGCAAGCACTGGGATTAAAAATGAAGCCATGAATACCATCAACCAAGCACCATCACGGATCCTCAGGTACTATTTTTCTTAAATAAAATCATCCAGCAGGCCTTTATCCCATGAACATGCAACATAAGCTGCATGCGCAAAATAATATTTTATTTGATTCCTGCATATAACTACTTTGAGGAATTCTTAATCACAAATTCCAAGGGGGTAACTTGGGTCTATACAAGATGAACCTAAGCAAGTACAAGGAAGGTATTGTGTCCCTAAAAGATTTAATATTTCAAATTTCGACAGGCTCCTACATGAATGCATGCGACTCATCTCTGACGAGGAGGCTGACGAACTGCGCTTAACCGTCACATTCAATGAAATGCTCTGCCGACTGAATCTCGTAGACATAGAGCAACTAAAGCAATTGTCAGCAGGCCAGAGTCTATTTGAGCAGCGTTGGTGCGAAAGCCGCGTTGTAATGGCCGAATTAGGAGTTCAAATCATGACAGTAAGAGCGATTGGCCAAATGACAGTCTCAAAAGGACCCAACCTATCTAGCACCAACTTCCCTTCGAGTGCTAACTAACATTTGGGGTATGGACTTAGTTGGAAATAGGCTAGAGGGCCCTTTGATTGATAAGGTTCTCACTGAGGAGGAGTTACATATTGCCAATAGACTTGGTCAAGGTTCCATGCTACTCGACGTGGCAAAATATCTATCGATATTAAGTAAGCTGCCGCGAATACTAGATGCATGTGCCACGCTCCAGTACAACCCCGAGTTCTACACTTGGTTCTTATCCTCGTGAAGTGACATGGATTCATAAATATGTATATAAATAAACATTGCTTTTTGTGTCACCGTGTATAAACAATGTCAACACACACAAGCAATGATAGTCAAGTGCAGGGAGAAGAGTTGGGTCAGATAAACTAAGCTCCTCAAGTCCTCCTCTCATCACACATTTAAAAGCCGTGTGACCATCCCCACCTCCAAGTGACGGGCATGCAACCCACATCGTCGCCATAAGAAGCCTTGACCAACAACTTTGATGGTGTAGACAGGGTGTAGTCCCTTTCTATCCACCTTCTTCCCTTTTTGGTCGATCCTGTCGAGGATGTGCCCTGTCCCACTCCACGACAACCAGTCCACGCGACTTAGCATAAGCTAATATCCGCTAATGATGGGAGGCAAAGCGAATATACCCTTCCCTTCTTGTCATATGCGCTTGATAAACCACACTAAAATCCCTTCCATGCAAACAGTTGTATCCTATATCCACGTCTAACCCTTGGATTGCATCTTGCAGGCTTCCTTTTTGACGGAACATATGGAGAACCATGGACATCTGGCATGCAAAGACGCTCTTCACAGACGACGGGAGCATGTGGCATGTGCCCCTCCACCGGAGTGCTATGTGCCCACCCTCAAAAGGTATGCCAAGAAGCGAGGCCCTAAGCGACACCGTCCCGGATGAAGGCTGAAGGATCCTCGAGTCAAGAAAGTCCAGACTCAAAACGCGCAACAGGTGGCAACACTAGTGGCACAAACCCCCAACTTACGCTCGAGCACCAGATGCTCAAGAACAGAAAAGGCGGGCAGGGATAGGGCAGAATTTAATGAATTGTTTAAAGACATTCTGGAAACGGTAGCGGCCTGGGACTACACCATTCATGTCCCGGCCGACATGTTCCCTTCTCAACCCCACGGGAGCCCCATACCAGCAGAGCCCCAATCACCCGGCCACCCAGACTCGCCCCGCCTCATACAAATAGAGTAGCCCCATGTTGTATAAAGGGCTTATCAAATGCTACATGGCCATGACTTTTTGTCTTCAAATGGTTAAGTGTTGACATGTTTCCAAATTGTACGAAATTTTCATATCTGCGTTTAATATATTTCATGTCGTTAGCAAAAGAAAAAGCTAATCAAGCGCAGGTGATAAATATCTAAGTCAACACCATAGAATTCAGATAAGTGATGTCTCCTTGCATTGCACTGGTTTATTATAGTTGCGGCATATACCATGCATGTACTCTCATGAAGGGACAAGTGGATACAGGATGAGACAGGTCTTTGGGCGAAAGTGTTCAATGCCCTATCACCGCAAAACCATCGACCCCACAAAGAGCCGCGACAAAGCCACGCTGTCGACCGCCCACATCGCATAGCCCAAAGCATATTCATGGGCTATGCTCTCTTTCTGGGTCAAGCTCTATAGTTGGCTCACGGCAGTCGTTACCTCAATTGTACCAACATCGCATGTGTCAGAAGGAGGTTTGCAATATCTCAAGTGTATCTCCCCATTTCGCCAACTGCTTCTCTAACAACGAGGCTAGGGCATAATCATCACTATAATATCAATTTCCTGAGCCTTCGAAGCTTGACATTTTCCAACCCATTGAAAGGTTGATAGCCTCAACATATTGTAATGGTTGTACTCAGGCAAGTCCCAAAAAAAAAAAATGAATGAAAAGATCAGAAGCACCCACGATCACAGCACAACACCTAGGGGTCCTCAACTTAGGTACGTCCGGTGACCTTGATCGACTGGCTCTGTCCCTAGTCCCCTAGCCCTTTAGCATCACCCACAATTGTTCAGGGCGCATCAAGGGCAGGACACACCTGGGGAGCTTGTCTCGCCTATGGTTAGATATGTCACCCTGACCCACTTGCACAATTCTCTCTTGCACTCTGCCTTAGTATCCTTGCAGTCAGTGGTGATAAGCACCGCACGATTGGCCATGAAAAGTACACCGTACTCATCAAGCAAGCCCAATAGTTTTCAGCTACAAAAAGTGCGGTGTCCCTGTATTCACAATGCAAAGGATGTCTCATCTACCTTCACGTGGACTTCTTCTCCACATGGACAACTTTTGCTTCATCCACGCATTGTTATGAAAAACTAGCCCGCGGTCTTCTAACTACGTAATATCTAAGTATGCACAAGCACTCACATAATATCTGCACCGAAGTATATCCACAGTTTGGGTCCTCAAGTGCAGGACAATACTCCAGGATTGCTTAGAGTTCGACCTGGCTCCCAAACTAATCAAAATATGTCTTGTGCACAATAGAGAAGACTAGCGCTACCCTTAGGGAGAGACCACATGACAGGTTTCAATTGCAGGTGTTGAAGACTCCAACGAAAGTGTCATTCGCTCTTCATTAACACCCAACTCTGAATGCTTGTCCCTCACTATTCGACAAGCCCGCAAAGAATCATCAAGTGCAGAATTCCCAACAAACCAACAATTGTGCCAACCAATCAATGCAATCCCCAACACAGAATCGCCCTACCACCAAACCCCAGGACCTTCTTCCACACCACCACCAACACTCCTCCATGGAAACCATAGGTGTCCTTGTCACCCACGTGTTCGGCGCATGCTATAGCCTGCTACCTACGCCGGTGAGTGCCATGGGACTGACACTCATCTAGGAGGGGGGTAATGTTAACCCCAACACGAAGGAAGCAAAGGGAAATGAAAAAGACGCAGGGCAAAGGTGGAAAAAAGGTAGCCTGACTGAAGAAAGAAGAGAAGAAAAGGCCAAAAGCGCAAGGGCAACCTTAAAAGTCCAAGGCAAATACAAAAGGGGAAATGTGCATTTTAAAATACAAAGGCGCACCCTGAAATCTTGTAAAAGAGTGCCAGGCGGTGGAAAATCCGGAAAGCTAAAACAGAAGACAAAGACAAAGGCCAAGGCAAAGAGAAACGGAAGACAAAGGCACACAAGGAAAAGCGCATGTCAAACTATTGTAAAAGAGCGCAAGCGCAAGCGCATCATGGTTTAATTCAAGGAGCGCCGGGCTCTCACCCATGCAATTTGTAAATGTAGACGGGCAATGGAAAGGAAGCTAGGAAGATAGAAGGACAATGGGAAAAAGGGCCTAGGCTACAGCCGGCCATGTAAAAAAGGGGATGATCACCCAAAAGGGATTTAGGGTTTTATATATAAAGTTGAAAAGTGAATGGGAAGCTCATTCTTGTGTGTGGCAAAAAGTGGCTCTCCTCTTCTTCTTCTTCTTCTTCTTGTTCTTGCTTGCTTGAGCTTGTGCTTGAGAGAGGGAGTGTGAGAGTGTGAGGGAGTGGGTGTGTGAGGGTGAGGGACCGAGGAGAAGAAGCCCTCCATCTTCTCCTCTCTTCTTCTCTTCTCTTCTCTTCTCTTTTCTTGCTCGCGGCAATGGAGCTTGGAGCATGGAGCGGGAGGATTGAGCTTGCTTGAAGCTTGCACTTGGATCGTGGAGCTACCGGAGTGCGCGGGAGAGGAGGTAACTCGAACGGCACGGAGGTAAGCTCACTACACCCGTAGATATGGATGGCGCGTCGCTATGTGAGAGGTAGCCATTAGTGCTCGGCTTGGAATGCTTGAAGCAATAAGCGGTCCGTGGGTCTTGGCGGTTGAGCGAAAGCTCCCACACTGCATCCGTGGTACTTGGCAATACGTAAAACAACATGGGGACAGTTTCAGACTCCATAGAAATGGCGACTGAGAAGCGCGTAGGATTGAGCCCCGTATGGGCTTAATTTGGCCGTTGTGGGATGAAGTAGGGGTTTGCCAAGTTAGATTCAATGCTTGTGCGTTAAGACATTGAAATCTGCCCCCTCATCAATCAAGGCATTGAAGGAGCACGTTTGCTTGGCAGTGACCGTGACACGGAGGTAGGCGGGTTCTACAGGCTCCTCCTCATTCTCGTAGATTTCAGTAATTGTGGCTACTCGTATATTGACAGGCAGTCCCACCATTGGTGCCTCATGCAAAGGATGAGTGGGAGGGTAGTACTTTTTGACACGACTGCCATTGAAGAAGCCTATTCCTTCACCATCCAGTGTCTCAAGCTCGATGTTACCAGTTCGGCTGATTGCCCGAACCTTGAAGGGTCCGAGACCTCTGAATTTCATCTTTTGCTTATGTCCTTTAACTGAGTAGAGGAGCACTAGGTCACCTTGCTCAAACTCTCGCTGCTTGACATGTTTGTCAAACCAGCTCTTGCATCGGGCTTTCTCGCAGATAAGTGCGTGGGTGGCTAGAAGGCGAGTCTCTGATAGGCGTTCCAGCTCGACCAAGCGTTGTGTCCATGCTTCCTTTCCTTCCCATCATTCTTGGAGCGCTATTCTCAAGCTAGGGATGAAGAATTCCAATGGGAGAATGGCTTCAGTCCCATAGGTCAGCCTAAAAGGTGTTTGACCGACGGCCATTTTATAAGCTGTTCGGTAGGCCCACAAGGCTGCCATCAACTTGTTATCCCAGTTGCTTCGTGAGGCTGAGACTACTTTAGTCAGGATGTTGATGAGAATTTTGTTGGTTGATTCCGCCTGGCCATTAGCCTGAGGGTAGTATGGTAAGGATTTGCGATGGATGATAAGAAAGGCGAATAGGAGATGGGCTATCACTTCGTTGATGAAGTGTGTTCCTTGGTCGCTAACCAGTTCAATGGGGCAACCGAAGCACGAGATTACTTGCTCCCATAAGAACTTGGCAGTCGTCCTAGCATCGTTTTTCGTGTGGCTCTCGCCTCTGCCCATTTCGTGAGGTAATCCGTGGCCACCACAATGTACTTGGCTTGTGAGTATTACGCCACGGGGCTGATGGGTCCTATGAAGTCAATCCCCCATTTTTCAAAGGGTTGGCGTGCAATAACAGGGGTTAACTCCATCTAATCCTTGCGAATCAGGACTTTTGTCCGTTGGCACTCATCACAATGCTTGACGAATTGCTTAGCATCTGGAAAAGTGTGGGCCACCATAGCTAGGACTGCAGCACCTTCTGTGCTGTCGTGTCTTCGCTAAAGTGTCCTCCTGCAATGTCGTTGTGCGCCTCTAAGAGCACATCGTGCATCTCATGCTCACACACACACCTACGCAGCAGCCCGTCTTGCCCCAGCCTATAGAGTTGGCCTGAAATCAGCTGGTAGGGCTGGATTTTCAGGATCAAGCGCCTAAGCTGTGCCCGTTCTATTGGTCATTCGGGTAGTCCATGCTCGAGCACTTGGACTATGTCATCTGCCCAGTATGCTGTCAGATCGGCCCTGAATAGGTCTCCTTCGCTGGACAGATGGAATAAGTGGCTGTCAGGTAACTCGTCCATGATGCCTTGTCTAGCAGCTTCTCCTGTGGGTATACGGGACATATGATCCGCCATGTAATGCTGTTTTCCCTTCCGTACCACCACAGAGAAATCGAAATCGAGGAGCAGGAGAAGCCATCGAGCTATTCGTCCTGTAGCACAAGGTTTGTTCACTAAATAGAGCAGGGCTTGATGGTCCACAAAGAAGATGAAGGGGGTGGCCAACAGGTAATATCGGAACTTCTTCACGGCGAACACCATGGCTAATCCCTCCCTTTCCGTTGTCGAATAATTCATCTCCGTCTCAGTGAGTTTCCTGCTAGCAAAACTCACTGGGTAATCTAGGTTATGCTCACCAGGTTGGCACATCACTGCTCCCACGGCAAACTTAGAGGCGTCAATGTGTACGTGGAAGGTAATGGTCCAGTCCGGGGCTCGTAGAATCGACGTCGTTGTTAGAGTCTTTTTCAATTCTTCATACGCCCGTTGGCATGCTTCGGTCCACTCGAAGACGATTAGCAGCTTGTACAATGGCCTAACGATTAGCGCGTAGTTCAGTACAAACCGCCGATAGTATCCTGTGTGACCTAAGAAGCATTGAACTCCCTTGTAATTACTTGGGGGTGGAAGGTCAACGATAACCCTGACCTTCGAGAAGTCCGTGGCAATGCCGTTCTTCGACACCATGTGTCCTAAGATGCATCCGTGCTTCACCCAAAACTGACATTTCAAGGGGTTCAGGGAGAGACGATATAAGCGACACCGTTCAAAGACCGCAAGGAGTTTGTCTAGGTGTTCAATCTAGGTCGAATGGATACACAAGTCATCGACAAAGACCTATAACTCCTTACAAAGCATGTCCTTGAATATGGTGCACATGAGGCATTGAAAGGTGGCGGGGGCATTGGTTAACCCGAAGGGCATGACTACATACGCAAAGATGCCCCACTCAGTGGCAAAGGCGGTCTTGTGCCTGTCTGCAGGATGCACTTGCACCTGGTTGTACCCTAAGAAGCCATCCATAAAACTATAGGCTTCCTTGCCTGCCACTCTCTCAAGCATGTGCTCAGTGTACGGCAAGGGATAATTGTCTCTCTTTGTAGTAGCGTTCACCTTTTTGTAATTGACGCACACTCGAATCTTGCCGTTCTTCTTCATCACAATGACTATGGGTGATACCCAGTCTGTGTGCTCAATTTCGTAAATGAATCCAGCTCTCATTAGCTTGTCAATTTCCTCCTTGACAACATGGGCGTGTTTTGGATTCATGGGGTACGATCGCTGCTTGACCGGCATTGCGTCCGATGTCATGGGTATATTGTGAGTCACAACACTCGGATCTACCCCCCATAGCTCTTCTAAGGACTAGGAAAATACGTCCATGTACTCCCGCAAGAGAGCAACAAGACTCAACTCTTCCTTACTAGTTAAGTCATCGGCAATGAACACTGGTCGGGGTGTTTCCCCTTCCAGGGCTAGGTTAACCTCCTTGACCTTGGCTGGTCCTTCGATCGGTTCGCTTGTCTGCCCTTGACGCTTGGCACCTAGCAGAACCACTACCCTATCCACTTTTTTGAATTTAGTGAATCGGTTAGGGAGGTCCTACGGTTTTCGCTGCTCTTCTGATCGTGTATCTTTGGGGTGCTTTGCCCTATCCTGGTGTGATCGTCTGTGTCTCAGGTGGATGGGTAAGTCCCCCTTGGTGTGTCTGGTCATGGGCGGCCTAGGGATCTCTGGGTCGTTATCCGAAGTAACTTCCGATTCGGAGTCAAACCCTCCATCTTCGCTGGAAGAGGCGGTGTCCCCTGGTGGAAGCAATTCGGATGGCGATTCGGTTCTAAGTATTGACGTCGTTCTTGCTTGGGCTAGGCCTGCCTGCTCCAGGTCTATGGCCCCCATACATTCCAACCACACATGATCACATTCCATGCGCATGACTCTGTGGTCTAGTCTAAGGGCCTGCCTTTTCTGTGGCTTGGCGTCCGCTCGTATCTGCTCAATTTCGCGTCCATCCGTGTCGTACTCTATGGTATCCACTTCACCCTCACTCTCACTACTGAAAGATTGGCAGTCTTCGTACTCATCGCAGGAATCTTTGTCGTTCAACTGCCCATCGTCTCCTAGGGCTTGGAATGCCCCGTCTTGTTGGTCTCGAATCAGGGCCCAGTTATACATGAGGTTCAGCTCATGCACTCTGGTCCATTGCCACTTAGGATCCTCTAAGAGATCCTGGAGCAGTTTGAAGTTGGCAGCCGGTTTACCCGCTAGCTGGTCTGCTAGATATTCCAGTACCCCCTGGAGTTCCCTTTTGTTGGATGGTACTTGGAAGGTGACAGGCTTAGGCCCTTCATGGAGGCTTGCTGCCATCATGTAGATGGGTGTAGAGAGTGTTTCGTTTGTCTTGCCAATTGTTTTGATAGCCTGCTCGTACGCCTCATGGTCTGAGAATGGCAGGTCAAGTGTAGCGAGAACGAGCATCCAATCCCGCTCGTCCTCTGGGCATGGGATATACTTAATTAAGGACCCATAGGGTTCCTTGACCTGAATGTTCCTTTTGAGCATAGCAGAGATGGCGTCTAGGTCGACTGGTGAGGTCTTCCAAGTGTCCATCTCTATTCTTACGGCGTTAGTTCGATTGCCAAGGAAGATCAGGCTGTTACCCCAATCTTCGATGACTCTAGCATTGCGCATCCAGGGTCGGCCCAATAGGATATCATAGTCCACTCCCTTCATGACTATAAAGTCGACAGAGAACTGGACTCCTGCAATCTTTACTGGCCAATTCTTCAAGACCCCGAATGGCTTCACTCTCATACCGTTTGCTAGCGTGACATTAAACCGAGCAGCTTCGACAAGCGGGTTTTCCCAAGTCTGCAGCACTGCGTGGCTGAGCACACTAACCCCAGCTCCCGTGTCCACAATTCCCTTCCTCATTGTGTCACCCAGGGCTAGGACCGGTAGGACTGCGTGCATCTCAGAGCCCTCCCAAAAGGCGTTGATGTGCAAGGATTTAGGCACGGAGTGTAGCGTCAGACTTGGCAATTGTGTTTCCGCATCCTGGTCTTGAGGATTTGCCGTGGCCTGCTCTTGCGATCCCTCGACCCACTACTTGAGGTCTTGCCATAGGGCAGGGTGCTGCTTAAGCAGGTCCCCCAGGCTAAGTGTTACAGGTGTGGTCACCAACATGGTCAAGAGGTTGTCGGACACTCGTCTTTCTCTTAGCCTAGACTGTCCTGGCCACTGGCTGTGGCTGTTCTGCGGTTCTGTTGCATCTAGACATGGTCTCAGCGGCACTACAAGTGGCGCAGTGGCTTTGGCCGACTTAGGTTGAGGTGGCGATGTTGGCGCGCTCATGCTGGAGAGACCATCGATCTCGTCCTCTATGATGGGTTCAGCATCCTTGAGATGCTGCTGAGCCTCCCTCACCCATTCCTTCACCTTTTCTATGGCCTCTAATTGCCGCTTGGGGTGCCGGTATTCCCCTATCTTAGTGTTTCCCTTTTGGGCTGTTTTAGGGGCTGAAGTCTCTGCCTCTGCGTCTAAGACTTTCTTCCCATTAGGTAAGGTCGTAATACTATTGGTCTTTAGTGCGACCTTAGCCTCCGATCTCTTCTTTCTCCGCCTACGGCTTTTCTTTCCTACTGAGGTCGCATCAAGATTGCTAGGCCCTGGCAGAGAGATGCCGGCTTGCTTCGATTGGGCTCGGGTCATAACTCGCAAGGGAATAGGTGTGGCCTCCCCATCGGGGTTTTCAACCCCAATGGGACGGATGGCAAATTAGCTGAACCGGAGGACAATTTCCGCTTTGGGCAGTCTATGAAAAGATGGGTGATTCCGCATTCTGCACACCTTTGGTCAGCTTTGTCCCTGTTTTGCTGCTCTCTTTCAGGGTAGCGCGATGAGACATGACCGGGATGTCCGCAAGTCCAACAAGTGACCGGATCCTGTGGCTGCCCTCCTAGGCCTCTACCCCATCCTCGTCCTAACACCATCATCGGCACGGGTCGATAATCCATGAGGACCGCGTTGCCCTCGTCATCATGCGAGACGTAAGGGTATATGTAGGTCTCTTCATCACTGGGCTCCTCCACGTAGTGTACGGGAGCGTCGCTCGGTGGGTGGGTCACATAGGGACCAGGCGGTCTAGGAATGCTGGTAGGATTTATGTCCATTCTAGGGACAGCTGGTTTCACATCATTAGGCGCAGGTAGGGCTAACGGGGCTCCCCGTCCGAAGAATGGCTGCGGCCTGTTAGCCGGATAAGGCTGGCCATAGGGTTGCGCGTATGGTAGTCTTCGTGGTAATCTGCAGTGTGCGGCATCGTGGCTGAATCTACCGCAGTTAGCACAAGGTCTTGACCTAGGGTCTTGACACTCTGCAGGCAGGTGGTATCCGCCACAGTACATGCACTGGATGTGCGGACACGTCGGTCGTCTCAACATGTCTTGTATTTTGGCTAATTCCATCTTGACCTTAGCCAAGATGGAATTAGCCAAGCCTTGGTCCGTCTCGGTGACCTTAGCCAAGCCTTGGTCTCGGTGGTCTTCCCCTTATCTTGGGATGATGGGTTTGACCGCTCACTAGAGGTTGATGTTCGATCTATGCTTCGCGGGTTAGTCTCTTCCAGAGTTGAGCTCCTAGAGCTTCGCTCTTTCAATTGGTCTCATCGACTCTGATGGCTTCCTCAAAAACTCTAGCCACCACATCTCGCTGCAAGCTTGAATTGCCTGCCAATGCCTTATATAACTCCTCATCTCTAATTCTGCTGATGAATACAGTTGAAACTGCTCTGTCAGTCGCTCGCTCGCCCAAGGGTATTCTCTTAAAGAGACTTCTCATGTGGGTCACATAGTCGCGGATGTCCTCCTTCTCCTTCTGTTTGACATTCATCAAGCGTACCAGTAGGTTGTCGGAGTATCCGGGCTCGGCGAACCTCTTGACGAAGAGATCCTTGAGATTTTTGAAGTTGGATCATTCCACGGCATCCAGGCTTGTATACCATGTCCTACCCTTATCGCTTAAGCAAAGTCCGAAGTCTTGCGAGCGTTGAGCCTGGTCATTGAGGCCGTTGGCTTCGCAGACTTGCTCAAACTACTCAACGAAGCTGTACGGATCGTCATGCGGTTGGTACTTGTCAAGTTGCTTGGCAACAATCGATATTTTGGCCTGGCTCTTTGAGCCCTGGCTTGCCCCTAATCATGCAAGCAGAGACGTCGCTAGTGCAGTGGCACTCTGCTCTACTCTGGTGTTATCGAGCAACCGTTTCATGAGGAGCTCGCTCAACGTCAGGTCTCCCTCTAGTGCTCTCTCATGGTCTGTTCGGTTCTGGCTAGCCAAGTTCAGCACTCGCTGCACCTCATGCGGTGCTCCATGCTTTGCCTTAGGCCCCTAGCTTGTTGATCCCAATTATACTCAGCTATGCCTTGCAATGCCCTATGGGCTAGCCTTCTCTCCTCCTCTAGGTCTTCAATGCTTGCATCTGCCGTCCTGCCACGGTGCTCGTACCGGGCGTGTGCATCGTAACTGCTCACCATCTGCTGTATAGCGTCTGGGAATACACTCACATCAAGCTCCTCTGTAGACCGATGGTCTGAGCTTTCCTCCATCATGGTTGAATTCTTGCGCCTCGCTGCGCTCTCAATCAGGTTAACTAGTCGTGAGACATATCCTTGTCGTTGACGCTCCTTGCTTGGTTCTATCCTGCGCTTCACGCGTTTGTCTATGTCTTGGGTCCTCTCCTATTGGTGGGTTTTTTGATCGATTTATCTGAGTGAGTCCCTTTAATTTCTGAATACAATGCTCAACTTATGGTCACTCGTGAGTGTGTTGTTCCTTGTGCACTTGTGCTCAATCAGGCTTCCAGCTTTCCTAAGTGTACTTCAAGTGCGGAAATTCAACATGAGTGCTGCAAGAAATTTCACGGCGTCTTACTCACTCTTGCTCATTTTGGGCCTGATAGGCTTTGTTACTCAAGTCTTGGCCGTTCTAACAGGTTCTAGGGTCTTGTGCTGCTTCTCATTGTTCACTAGGGGGTAGGTCTCACTGGGGAATGCTCCAGTGTGTCCCTTGGTGGGTCAAGTTTTGATGTTTTCCCCCTTTTTTTTTTGGTTCGATTCTGGGAATCGGACGTCCGATTTACCAGTGGTCCAATTCTGGGAATCGGACCAAGTGTGTCAGGGCTGAGTGGCAGTCTCAAAGTTCGAGTGTCCGATTCTCAAAAATCGGACGGGCAAGTGTTCAATGAATCGGACAAAGGTGGTCCGATTGGTCCGATTCTGGGTGGTCCGATACGTACGAATGGTCCAATCGGACAGGGTGGTCCAATTTCTAAAATTGGAAGAGCTGGTCCGAGTGTCCGATCCTGGTGGTCCGATTATGGGCGTTGTCCAAGTGTCCGAATCGGACGAGGTGGTCCGATCGGACGATTGTCCGAGTGTCCAAATCGGACGGGGTGGTCCAATCGGACGGTTGTCTGAGTGTCCGATTCTGGGAATCGGACACTGGGTCGGATGTCCGAGTCTGCCGGCCCGATGAACTTGCGAGCACGCATTCGCCCAAATATCTCCAGATATCTATTACTATTGACCACAAAATTCACCAGCGATGGAGTTGGAGTGGTGAGGGGGAGATTGGTATACCTGGGGATCGCCGAATGCAATGTCACTCCGTGCCCTGGTCGATCAGACGGTCACCAAGCTCACTCTCTCTCTCTCTCTCTCTCAGTGGTTGCAAATGAGGATTCTCTTGCCCTTCCAGAACTTATACCCTGCTGGTCCCTCCCTGAACACTACAGATCACTCTCCTAGCGTTTCCTACACATTTACATGCGCATTTCCTCCATTTTCCCCCTGTTTTCCCCGATTTCCTCCTTGTTTCACAGAAGCAACCCTCTGCCTCTCGGGTGTGATTTCCTACTGTTAACCTACCCTAAACACAACATAAATCGAAAGCAAAACACTGAACTACTTTCTCCATGTTTTCCAATCATCAAACAACCAGAATATCCCAAAATACTTACCTATTCTGAAGATCAAAAACACCCAACTTCCTACCTATCTCAAGCTCCGTTTCGGGGATGAATACCCTACTTCGATGCTCGATATGAGGCGCGCAAGTGCTCAAGCTTGAATCCGTTGGTCCCGGAAAAACGGAACCAAAATGTGGGAGCTTTCGCTCAACTGCCAAGACCCACGGACCGCCTATTGTTTCAAGCATTCCAAGCGAGCTCTAATGGCTATCTCTCACCTAGCCGACGCGCCATCGATCCTACAAGTGTTGTGAGTTTACCTTGATGCCCGATCGAGTACCCTCCTCTCTCTTGCACTCCGGTAGCTCCACGACTCTTGATGCTAGCTCAAGCATCCTCAAGCCTCCTCCATCTCCAAGCTCCATCCTCCATAGCCACGCGCGCAAGAGAAAAAGAGAGTAGAGAAGAGAAGAAGAGGAGAGGAGATGGTGAAGAGCTTCACCCTCTTGATCCCTCACTCACACACACACACACTCCCTCACACCCTCACACTCCCTCTCTCAAGAGCACACACAAGCAAGGAGAAGAGAAGAAGAGAGGAAGAAGAAGACTCCTTTTGCCACACACCAAAGAATGAGCTTCTCATTCACTTTTCAACTTTATATACATGCCCTAATTTCCATGGGCGGTCATCCCCCTTTTTTACATGGCCGGCCATTAGCCTAGGCCCCATTTCTCATTGTCCTTCTATCTTCCTAGCTTCCTTTCCGCCGCCTATCTACATTTACAAATTGCACGGGTGAGAGCCCGACGCTCTTTTACAAGATTTCAGGGTGCGCCTTTTTATTTTAAAATGCGCTTTTTTCTCCTTTTGCATTTGCCTTGGACTTTTAAGGTTGCCCTTGCGCTTTTGGTCTTCTTTCCTCTTCTTTCTTCAGTCGGGCTACCTTTTTTCCGCCTTTGCCCTGTGTCTTTCCCACTTTCTTTTGCTTTCTTCGTATTGGGGTTAACAATAAGCGTGTGCAAGAAGTACATGTACCAATTGTTAAAAAGCAATAGCAGAAGAGTCGAATTGGATCAATATTGGCAGCTTTATATGCTCATTTATAGGTGGTATGTCCAACTACTCATTCATCTCTTTGGGACTCACAAAAGGGGGAAAGCTTAATATATTCAAAAAGCAAAAGATAGTAGATGGTACTATTGTGGATATTTATGACAAGGATTTGACTCACTCTAATGCTTTATTGCATGGTGAACATAGTCAAGGCAAAGAATCTGTTGCTCCAGTGAATATGGGTTATTCTTTACATGATGTATCTAATGTTGATGTGTGGGAAATGCTATGCCTTTGGATTTTTCTGAATGGTTGAATGATGATGTTAAGCATGATGTGGTTCATGAAGATGTGGTCATAATAGGTATGCAAAAGAAAGTCTAATTTTCTAAGCTGAAAATGGAGACTAGGTGTAGCTCTTGATTCTATTCATATAATGGCATGTGGAACCTCTACCTTTCTCTAGATCATATGAGATATCATCATCACTAGAGGTTACATCCATGGCTACTATTCACTGTAATACTTTTTAATTCCCTATATAGGCTTTACCACAATAGTATCCTCCATTGCACCATGCTCTCCTTCTTTCAATGCAACATTTAACATGCCATCCCTTCTGATCCATTTGCCTACCTCCTTTATCTTTTCTATGGATCAAGCTAGGCCTCTACATGGGAGTGTTGTAAGTAAGTGTGATGATCACTAAAGTGTCAACCAATCCTTAACTAACTTCATCATGCAAAACTATGGCCCAACAAAATTATTAAAGACTTTTGGTTGTGAATACTATGCACATGCTCCAAATGAGAAGTGGAATATGTTAAAACCAAAAGGCACAAAAGTTATTAAAGACTTTTCGTTGTGAATACTATGCACATGCTCTAAATGAGAAGTGAAATATGTTAAAACCAAAAGGCACAAAAATTATTAAAGACTTTTGGTTGTGAATACTATTCACATGCTCTAAATGAGAAGTGGAATATGTTAAAACCAAAAGGTAAAAAGTTATATTATTGGATTATAGTGATGGCTGAAAGGCTACAACTATATGACCAAGATGGAATGAAGCTCATAGTGAGATGCAATGTGATATTCAAGGCATACTTCCATATAGTAAAGTCAAAGGTAAATCCTTACACTATGAACCTTCCCCAAGAGCTTCCCATATCCTTAAGGAGTAGGAAGCATAATCTTTAAATGATGAGGAGAAAGGTCACCAACCTACCATCGCACCACCAAAAAACAAGTTTCTACGATAGGTGAAGCAACTATGTGATTGAATTCTAGCATTGGTTTTTTCCTAATCCTAAATATAATGTTGTAGGATATAAGGGTGTTGCACCAAGGTGTTACAATTTGGTGCTTTTTGGTTTTCACTTGTTCCACTTTTCATTCAGATTCTACCATTATCATGGATGAAGTAAACTGGATGGATGAGAAGTGGAGCAAATTAAAACTAAAAATCACTAAATGTAACTTCTTGGATTATAATGATGGTGGGCAAAAGGCTACAAATTGTATAACCAAGAGCCAAAGAGGTTCATAGTAGCGAGTTGCAAGGTGGTGTTAAAGGAGAAGCAACACACAATGGAGTCAAAGGAAAATCCTTCCACCTTATCATTAATCAAAGAAGTAGTCCACTTTGAACTTATCCCAAGAGCTATCCATATCCTTAAGGAGGAGGAAGCATCATCTTCAAATGATGAGGACAAAGTTAACCAACCTGCCATTACACCACCAAAAAGCCATTGTTGTGATGGGTATATCAACTTTGTGATTGAATTCTAGCATGTATTTTTTTCCTAATCCTACATACATTGGTGCAAGATATAAGGGTGTTGCACCAAGGTGTTACTATTTTCTGTATCCTTTTCTAAACCTAAGCACTTTTATATAAAAAGCATGTTGTACCAAATGGAGATCCTCTTTTTTTGAGAATGTCCATGCATTTTATTTTTTATTTTTTCACATATTAATGTAGGTTGCAAGCATGCTACACCAAGATGCATAAAGTAAAACATTGATTATTAACCTATTTTTAAAGTAAGGGTAGTAGAATCTTGAAAGTAAGTAAAAACTCTTGAGCTCCAATCTTCTTATGAATAGTAAAGTATGATATATCTATTAATAAACTTTGATATTTGAGCTCTTGCTTATATGAATGAGTACATGTTTTGTATGAAATAGTTTTTTGTATGGCAGATTGTTTGGTAAAAGGAATGTTTCATACGAAAGAATTCTTTTGTGTACACTCATGTGACCTAGAGAGAGAGAGAGAGAGAGAGAGAGAGAGAGAGAGAGAGAGAGAGAGAGAGAGAGAGAGAGAGAGAGAGAGAGAGAGAGAGAGAGAGAGAGAGAGCTATGTTGTTTGACTCAAGAAGAGGTGGCAAACCTCTTTTTTAAACTATAATTCAAGATTTAGTGAGGTTTGGAAGAAGTTCTAAGTTTGGGAGACCCTCTAGATGTCCGAGGTCTACCAAATCAACAATGAAAACAATATAGTATTGCTACCCATGTGACCTGCACAGAGAGAGAGAGAGAGAGAGAAAGAGAGAGAGTTGACCCTCCTTGCCCGTTTAAAAAAGAGAAAGAGAGATGTCTATTCCTCCCCACCCATTGTGCTACTCTTCCACTTGGACCCCTATTGTTGAGAGAGAGAGAGAGAGAGAGAGAGAGAGAGAGAGAGAGAGAGAGAGAGATGCCTGCTCCTCTTCGCCCATGTGTGCTAACCCCCTCCCCTCCCCCCACTCCCCTTTTTGTTCACAAACTCAAACTTGTACTTGATCTTGATCCTCTTTTACACACACGTGTGCACATGAGCATACACACACAGACTATAGAAATAAAATTTGATGAACCCTTGTCTAGCATAGGTCTCTTTGCCTATTTAAACACCTATACACTTATATCCTGTAAGGTGTCCGCTAGTCCCAATCCACGGCACACCTTTTAGTAGTCCATCAGTTGGTTTTTCCATAAATGATGCCACCCGGTGCTCCCTTGGAACATCACGGGGTTGTCACTTAGGCTCTACCGAGTCTACTTCGCAATGGGAGAGTTCTGGCCGAACCCACTTGGATCGACTTGAAGACTTGGGTTCCTAAAATCGGATGGGTCTCCTAGCAGCCAGCTAGCGTCAATAAATTCGAGTTCCACTTTTTAGAGGATTACTCGATCTGAAGCGGACTTGCCATTGCACTTGGTTCAAAGAGAATGGGAGACGGAGGGGAGTGCGGTACGTCAATCCTCCTGCTCATAAGGCAAAATCCCATTCCGGCCCCCTAAAACAATGCAAGTCGGTTCTACCTAATGACTACTTGGTCAATTTATCGTCTTCCTATTTCTATATCCGATGTAGAAAAGCTCCCAGCTAACCGGGACCACCCTACCATTGGACGGACCCGTCGGGGGTTACGCCCACCCGCTTTCCTCTGATGATGGGTCATCTTTAGTTTTTTAATTACCTACAACACATTTATTGGAACATATACAACCAGCTTCCTTAATTAGTCCATTAAGTCACACGTTCCTTCACATAATTTATCTCACTAACACGCATACAATTCAAACAGTAAAGCAAACTTCTTTATTATATTGGAAGTCTATTACAATTTCCATCCTTACGTTCCAGCGGAAGATACACAGAATTCCATAAGGACATTCTGTCCACCAAGATTCCACCCTCATAACTAGTATTTAGGGTTCCAGGATCCCATCCTGGGTCACGAAGGGGCTCGTCAGATTCTTGGAACAATGCAGGATTTACAGCCAGGCCCCCCTCTGGCACCTACAATTCCTACTGCCCGAGACTATCCCTACTGACAGACCTTTCGCCTACGGAGCCGGTCCAAGCCTCTCGTAGCGATAATCATGACCCCCTTGGAGTAGGGTCTCGCCGCTAGCTTGGGGGTAGCCTAGCGCGATCCTTACTTTTATTCTGTTTGGCAATAATTTCAATCAAAAATCTTGATTCTAGCAAACACAAACAGTCCTTTCAAATATGTATCAAATAGTGCAATGACAATCATCCCAACATGTAAATCACAGTTTCACATAGCCAAGGTAGACCTTATCCTAAGGTAACCTTTCATTCTAATGAGGATTCTTCTCCCCATAAAGAAGTGTTGAGTACACCTCTTATAACATGTTAAGCAAGGCATGAGTTTTCCATTTGGATTCACTTATCCAGCATAAGCAAAATCCCTTAAGGAATTATATTGTGTCAATAACTCAATGAGATGATCTATAGGATTCCTAAATAGATAATCAGTTTCTATAACCTTCACTAATCAATTCCTAACCTCGTCGCCTTTGATCATAACTATATTGAATGCGCATAAAGACATATGTACAATAACCTTTGGCAATTAATTCTATCATGATTCTATGCCTTAGTATCCCAACTATTCTAACTACAAATCATAGTGATTAATCGTTTTATACTTGAACTAATATGTCTTTCTAGATGAGTTATCAGTTTAATGTGTAAGTGAAGAATATGGAAGCTAATATCTTATGTAATTATCTTATATTGAAAAATGATAATCTAGTAATGAATAACCTAGTTTGGCAGCATGGCGACATTAGGAATTTCATCTTTACTCACGCTCGCATTAGCCACACCCGATATTCCATTTGTAGTGGCAACTCCCGCAACCTCGGGCACTCCCGTATCATTAGCAATACCCGTTGCTTGACCGGTTGCATTGATTTCCATGGTTTTTCCACTTCGTTGCTTTGGAGCCATTGTCCATGAGGAGTTTGAGAGATAGGGAAGGTGGGATAGATTTTAGATGAGAAAGGGTAAGAGAATATGGCTTAGTTAAAGATCGAGACAAGGGATTTGAGCTAACTCTCTTCCTCTTTCTCTCTCTCTTTCTCTCTCTCTCTCTCTCTCTCTCTCTCTAGCTCTCTCTCTCTCTAGCTTCTCGCAGCCTCTTGAAGGAGTATTCTTCCTTCTCTCTTCTTCTCTCTCACAGCCTCTCGGGGTCTCCTTATGTCCCTTATGCCTCTCCCATGCCTCATATTTATAGTGAATTGGAGAAGAGGGCTTGTGGTTGAGAAGTGGAGCTCTTTGTGGAGGGGGATCTTGGAAAGATCAGTGATCTGATGCTCAGATCATAAATCTGATGGTTCCATTGGCTCCGAAAGGGGGGTAAAACTCCAAGACACTTGGTTAGAAAGCTCTCAGTTCACTCCTTCTTCTTTTCTCTGTTCGAAGTGTTGTTTACTGCCTGTAAACTGCGATCGCGGCACGCGCGATTTCACCAGTCACTTTTCTTTATTTTTATTTTTATAAAATCTTCAAACTAACTAACACATCACTTGTTTTTTTCTTTTAAATGACATCTAGTTCTAGAAATCTCCATATCTATGTTTTTTAAAAAAAATTAAGATAATCTCTAAAATATCTAAAATATTCTAGTCTTGTCCAAAAGTTTAATATTTTTAGACCATCCAAACTACACACATTATCTTAGTGATTAATATAACTCATAAGTTTCGTTCACGTTGTAATTTACGTGAAGGGTGGCCACGGTCCTTGCTAATTCGAAAAAAATATCGAATTTACGACTCTTGATTTTTCTAAATAAAATATTTTAAATTAAATAAAAATTATTAATAAGTAATGTTAGTTAGTTTTTACCTTAGTTAGTCTTTAGTTAGTAATCTTACTAACTTATTAATTAACTAACTAACTTTTGAACTAACCAACTAACTTTTATTGAGTGGAAATATTACATATCCTTATGTGGTTATACTACACACACATGCATGCACACACTCACACACACACACACACGTACACATTCTTGCTATCTTGCTCCTCTTATACACATTTGTAAGATTGAATTTTCTTTTTAACTATTTACATATGTGGACACCCACATTTTGCTTGTTATATTCACATGCTATCAAGCCCACTCTTCTAGCATGCTCTTTACAACTTGGGGATGGCATGCATACTAAAAATAGGTGAGTTTGGAAAAGAAGGAGGGAATATAACTTGTTCATGATCCATTTTTTATGCATTGACACTTAGTGATAGACATATAGGTACATACACTAACACTCACTTACATACATATATTGACACATGCATCTTGAATTTAAGCATATCCCATTGAATTTACGCATAAGACTCAAAGGCAAGTCCAAGATAATAGCTCTTTTCCTAAAATTTGAGAGAATATTCTAAAGCTAAAATGTAAACATCATGTAGCCCAAGGCATCTTATTCTAGAGCATGGTATAACAGAGACCATTAACCCCTTATATACACATTAGTATTCGTTCCTTTATTGTGAAGTACACACTTATATACACATTAATAATTGTCTCTTTATTGTTAATTCTCACATAAATGCATGCAAAGTCACACACACACACACACACACACACACACACACACACACACACACACACACACACACACAAAATCACATGCACACACACGCACACGCACATGCACACACACACACACACGCACGCACGCACACGCACATGCACATGCATATGCACACAACCCCCCTACACACACACATTCTAACTTATGGGTACTAACTTACCCCTCCTTCTAGCCAATGCAAGCCACATATAAGTACTCACGTATACTATATATAAATGGATTGACTTTGGTTTACATATCTCACTTACACACTTATTTGAAAGGAAATCGAGATCAAGACTTGCATTGTCACATGGAATCACACATACCTTTCGTTAGTGCATGTTATAAGCATGGTATAAGGATTACTAGCTAGGGGATAATGAACCTTTGTCAGAGTCAACACCTTCCTATCATATATTTCTTACAATAGATTTCTTACACATGCTTTGGTGGTCGAAATTTGTCACAAACTCATAGAAGGAGGTTAGCATTGTTACATTAAATACACCTATTTCATTTTTACCTATTAGCTTAGTTAAGCTAGAACATTTATTATAACACATATGCTCACACATATAGCAACAAATGCACGCATGTGTGCACACGTGTGCGTGCACACAGACACAAAATACCCATAAGAGCTCTCACACATGGAGACATAAACACACAACCAATCTCACGTGTACATAACAACTAAATCATTTCTTGCTTATATACAAACACACACCTCCATACACATAACTTAGCCTTCTACCAAAACATATGTATTCATGCATTTTAAGCCCTTTATAGTCTCAACAAGGCTCATGAATACATTGTACTCTCAAGATATTACCTAACACTTCACATTATCCTATTACTAGGTTCTATCAAACCATCTATGACCCTTATATATTATAGTTAGAAAAGTCATGATCCTTTGTCTAGTATTAGCTCACTCCACCTACTTAGATATCCTTATAGTTATTGTTTCCTTGATTGAGAGATGAATGAAAATATAAAAGGGAAGTTAATTTGGATGCATGAATGTTGTTCTAGATTCTTACTTGAACAATCTAAATAAAAACCTACACAAGCTCATTCACTAAACTTCCTTTAATCCATCCATGATTAGTAGTCCTATATTCTAGGCAATGACACCACATGATTAAGGTCCTATATTCTAGGCACTGATCGTTTGCATGAATATGCTGAACTTTGATCTCATATTTCCTTGTAAATCCCCACCACTAGCTCATTGATGGGTGGATAAGAAATGCGGCCTACGACTCATGTCATCTTCACCTCCCTTGTTAGCTATGGATTCACACTTCATAACTTATGTTTGTCCTTCGTATGGTTAATAACTTACTCATATCGGTTCTATGTGTGGATTAGTCCTTAAATGCCTCATGAAATGCATTTTATAGGTAGTTGTAAAAACATGACCCAACGAGGCAATCGGTGTCATTCTTGTTTTTTGGATCAGCTGCTCTGATGTTCATGACGTGCATATGGTGGATTATTATCATAATATATCAGATTATATAGTTGGCGCCATCATTCACTATGTTTCTACTCTATTTTCAACATGTTCCTTATGTTTTATTCTACTCTGAGTACTAGTAATGAAGTATGTGTTCTCATATTTCTATATGGTTATATTTGAGTTTCCTATGAGATGCTTGATAAATACATGATTAGGTATTTTCCATATGAGGCACTACTTGTCCTATTATGCACTCTGTATAGATTAGGGTAGCAACACTTTGGTGCTCCTGCCATTGCTTCCCTATTTCTCTATGTTAAAATACCAGTAAAAATGGCAAAGGTCGAGGCCAAAAATTCTTTTTTCCTGTATGAAGTGAAATTATTGCATGAAGTAGAGTTTCCTGTGTGAAGCAAAATTCTTGCATGAAGTAAAGTTCCTATATGAAGTAGAATGTTTTATATTAAGTAGTAATATATTTCTGGAAGCAAGATGATACAATCCCTTCTAAGGATAATAAGAAGGGAAAAGAAAAAGAAGGAAAGATAGCCTTGGAAAAAAGGTTGGAGAAGAAAATAAAGAATTAGTTATTGGACATGGGAGTTATGAATACTCCCAAGAAGGTGACATCATGTAACATATGTGAAAAGATAAGCCATGAGGCTAAAGAATGTTGGTATAACCCAATGGTGTAGAATGCGAGACAAAAATAGCATTGCCAGTGGTACCAATAAACCAATTTGCACCTAAAATGGCACAACAGTGAGGAATTAGAGGTTTTGGCAGAAAGGGTCAACCACCCAAGCAATGGGGAATGACTAGCCAAGGTAGTGGAATAATGCATAGTAGAGGCAATGAGGGTTTTGTTACTACTATTGCAGGCTAAAGCAAGAACATATACCAAGACCTAATTGAGAGTTATGGGTACACCATAGGGCTGAAAGGAGAATGTAGACCTGAGAGCCACAAGAAATGCAGTGGATAGGACTACCCCATGGAAAACAACCACGACACCTGCAGCAATGGTCTAAGTTGAGATACCTACAAAAGTCACGAAGGGGGTAGCCAATAGTAGGTCAATAGCTAGAGCAAAAAAATAGAGAAGTTTTTTAGCAAAGGGGTGCCAAGTAAGGGTTCTTTAAATGCAACTAAACATGGGTTAGAGCCGCAAGTAGACTGTGATTGTTCAAACTGTATAATTGTGGAAGATTTTTTGGAAGAGAGACCTGTGTTAGCCATCATTAGGGCTAAAGCCAACAAAAGAAAAAGATAAATTGGGATGACCAAGAAAAAGCTAGAGAAGTAGCTTTGAAAGAAATTTTGATGTTGCAAAAGAAGGAGAAAAATTCAATATGTAACACACCTCCTCTTTTTTGGGAGTCTCACTCAATGTGAACCTGGAAAAGGGTAAAATATGGCAAAAAGGGTAGGATGCCTGGCACATGCATTTGGAGAGGCACATGATCAACAATGCCATAGCTCAATTAAATGTCTTCAAATTTCTTCTCATTCTCCATCTCTCTTGCAACTTGATTGTGAGACCTTCTCTTTTGTCTCAATTTTTTCCTCCTGATCTTAATGACATCCTAAGCATTGGAGATGCATAGATGAGGTTCTGCAACAAGAGTTTGGAAATGCCATAGGTGCAAGAAATCCATGTGTCTTAAGGCATGCCAATTCCAAGAGAAGATTCTTCATTAAATGGTTTATGGAAATGTTTCTTCTCTTTATCAAGATGGATACAATCACCAAATATACATTTGGAATCCTTTGGTATGCCAAAAATATAGCTATCCCTTATTGGCTAGATACTCTTCATGATAAGCTTGTGCAAGAAGTACATGTACCCACTGTTAAAAAGTAATAGCAAAAGAGTCAATTTGGATTGATGTTGGTAGATTTATATGCTCATTTACAGGTGGTATGTCCAACTATTCATTCATCTCTTTGGGACTCACAAAAGGGGGATAAGCTTAATGCATTCAAAAAGCACAAGATAGTAGATGGTATTCTTGTGGAACTTTATGAGAGGGATTTGACTCACTTTAATGCTTTATTCCATGGTGAAAATAGTCAAGGAAAAGAATCTATTGCTCCAGTGAACATGGGTTATCCTTTACATGATGTATCTAATGTTGATGTGGAGTGCTATGCCTTTGTATTTTTTTGAATGGTTGAATGATGATGTTAAGCATGATGTGGTTCATGAATATGTGGTCATAAGAGGTACGCAAAAGAAAGTCTACTTTTTTTATGTGAAAATGGAGACTAGGTGTAGCTCCTAATTCTATTCATATAATATCATCACCTATCATCATCACTAGAGGCTACAACCATGGCTACTGGTGCACAGATCAGACGCCGTATGCGTGCATAGTGAGCTTCAGAAGGTCCCTAAGAACAAAAGAACTCTACTTTTTTCACAAAAAACAATGAAGAAAACTTACACGACATGAAGCAAGAGACTAATTGGGTGCAATCTCCCCCCATGCCTTGTGTGAGCGCTCCACAAAGCATGTATTTTATATATTATTCATCTTCAAGCTCAAAAAATAGCCCAATTTACAATTAGCACGCTTTAGCTTTTGTGTTTGGTTTTTTGCCACTAAAGAATTAAAGCTATTGGGCGCCCAAGAAGTCAGGCGGTACCCAAATACAATGTCCAATACAAATATTTAAATTGTGCGCCCATGCGCATACAAAAATAATAAATAAATATCAAGCGCTTTAGTAAATAAGCACGACAAAATATGGACCCCATGCCTAAGATACGCGCCCATCAAAAATTGATGATAATTTGAATACACGCTATCCTCCAATGCTTCCCAATGCCACCGCTGCTTGCTCTATACATCAATTGAAGCATTCACAATTGTTAGAAAAATAATACAATTAAACCGACAAAAGTGAATACCTAGCAGTCTTCAGCTACAAAAATAAATTGGTTAGAACTCAATCCTAACCTTAATTTATTACGAGTGTGCACTCTAAACTCATAAACGTTTATTAATTTAAATATGTATTTTGCGGAATCACCCGCTATGTAATCACCCACTTACACATTAAATTAACAAAACGCCCGAAAAGGATAGGCGTCCCCATCGACTTTTCGCACAAAGAATCCACCTTGTGTATGAGCCCCGGTAATAAAATTTTACGGAATCCCCCATGGAATATGCCTCCTGGCATTAGCTACTATCCATTGAAATACTTTTCAATCCTATATGTAGGCTTTACCACAATAGTATCCTCCATTGCACCAAGCTCTCCTTCTTTCTATACAACATCTAGTGTGCCATCTCTTGTGCTCCATTTGCCTACCTTCTTTATCTTTTCTATGGATCAAGCTAGGCCTCCACATGGGAGTGTTGCAAGTAAGCACGATGATGATTGCTAAAGTGTCAACCAATCCTTAACTAACCTCATCATGTAAAACTATGGCCCAACAAAAGTATTAAAGACTTTTGGTTGTGAATACTATGCACATGCTCCAAATGAGAATTGGAATAAGTTAAAACCAAAAGGCACAAAAGTCATCTTATTGGGTTATAGCGACCAAAAGGCTACAAACTACATGACCAAGAGCCAATTAAGTTCATAGTGAGATGCAATGTGATATTCAAGGCACAATGCCATATAGTAAAGTCAAAGGTAAATCCTTCCACTATGAACCTTCCCCAAGAGCTACCCAGGGGTCCACTAGGGTTTACCATATGGTACCACGTGACTGTAAGGGAGGGGGGTTATTTAAGTGAAGGAAGGTACATTTTATAAGGTAAGGTCCCATAAATAGGGGGTAGATAAGGGGTATTTTCATATATTTCTTGCATGCAGGTAACGTCTCCTTATTACTATTAGTGAATCCCCCGTGTTAAGGAGCAAGAAGCATAACCTTTAGATGATGACGAGAAAGTTCACCAACCTACCATCACACCACCAAAAAACATGTTGCTACGATGATAGGTGAAGCAACTCTATGATTGAATTCTAGCATGGGTTTTTTCCTAATCCTAAATACATTGCTATAGGTTCTAAGGGTGTTGCACCAAGGTGTTACAATTTTCTAGTGCATAAAATTTGTAGCCTTTTTCTCATCACTATAATCCAAGAAGTTACATTTGGTGCTTTTTGGTTTTCACTTGTTCCACTTTTCATTTGGATTCTACCATTACACGGATGAAGAAAGTGGATGGATGAGAAGTGGAACAAGTTAAAACTATAAAGCACCAAATATAACTTCTTGAATTATAATGATGGGAAAAAGGCTACAAACTATATGACCAAGAGCCAAAGAGGTTCATAGCGAGTTGCAATGTGGTGTTCAAGGAGCAGCAACATACAATGGAGTCAAAGGAAAATCCTTCTAATTTATCATCAATTAAAGAAGTAGTCCACTATGAACCTATCCTAAGAACTATCCATATCCTTAAGGAGGAGGAAGGATCATCTTCAAATGATGAGGAGAAAGTTAAGCAACCTTCTATCACACACCAAAAAAGTCATTGTTGTAATGGGTATATCAACTTTGTGATTGAATTCTAGCATGTATTTTTTCCTAATCCTACATACATTGGTGCAATATATAAGGGTGTTGCACCAAGGTGTTACTATTTTCTAGTGTGTATCCTTTTCTAAACCTAAGCGCTTTTATGTAGGATGCGTGTCGTAGAAAAGGATATCCTCTTTATTTGAGAATGTCTATGCATTTTGTTTTTATTTTTTTGCACATGTTAATGAATGTTGCAGACATGCTACACCAAGAGGCATAAAGTAAAACATTGCTTATTAACCTGTTTTGATAAAATAAGGGTAGTATGATCTTGAAAGTAAGTAAAAGTTGTTGAGCTCCAATCTTCTAATGAATAGTAAAGTATCATTATATATATTGATAAACTTTGATATTTGAGCTCTTGCTTATATGAACGAGTATATATTTTGTAAGAAATAGTCTTTTGTATGGAAGATTGTTTGGTAGAAGGAATGTTTCATACGAAATAATTCTTTTGTACGAAGAAATCTTTCATACAAAAAGATTAGTGATTATATATTAATTTGGGTATCATATGATTGATACATTTTTATTACACGTATAAAATGCACTTCTGATCATACAAATGTATAAATGCAACTTTGGTCACCATCTCTTTGGTTGAGTCTATTCCCAAGATTCTTTCTACAGTTCAAGGTATAGCTTCTTGTTGTTCTAGTAGTCTCATTCATTTAGGATTGTCTCCAAAGTGCCTAATAAGCTAATGCAATCCTTTTATGGATGATGTTATCATCCTTTGGATGACAAAAATATTTACCTCTAATGATAGTATCTTGATTCATATTTTACAAAAAAACTTGGTAGATGTGAATTACCCACCTCTTTTGATACTACTTCGGAATTTATTCTAGGAGCAATGAGATCTATGGGCTTTGGGAGAAACTTCCACATAATGATAACAACTCTATTCTCCAATGCAATTTTAGTGATGAACATCAATGGTGTTTGCACTAAATCACAAGTTGGTGCATAAAGGTTGACTGATATCCCCCCTCCTCTTTGCACTAGTCATCACCAACCCACTTTGTAGGAATCTAGGGAAGAAAGTACAACAAGGATGCATGAAAGGTCTTCAAATCAATGAATCTTCCATCTTTATGACCCAATTTTTCATTGATACAAATTCAAATATCGTTCAATAAGATCAAGAATCAATCCAGAATTATTGGATACTTACCCAATCAAGGAAAAACGGAGTGGCACTAAGGACATGAGAAGTGACCCTCACTAGTGCAATCTTTGCTTCCTTATAGATTGGCATTTGCTCCACCTTACTCGCCATGGCAAGCAAACCCATTTATGGTGAGAATATGATCAAACCTTAGAATGAGTATTTTGTAGTTTCTCAAAGAGTTAAAAAAATGTAGTCACATCTATAAAGTTGCTTTTGTAGGCCAAGCAAAGCCAAAGCTTAGAATTCAAAGTAACTCATCATTCCTCTCTTTTGTGAAGGGCTTGTAAATATATCGTATAAATATATTTTTCACATTATTGAAAAAAGTGAAAACTTCATTACCAATATTGAGTGTTGCTAGCACTAAGGTTAGAAGTTCAAGTCACGGATTGGGAGACTTCTACTAGCTTGTGTTGAGGTTACGAATGAAGCCCAAAAAAGAAACATATACATATTGCATCTTCAAACAGCTTGAATGCCATGTTAATGTAAATTTAATTTGTCAAAAAGGCTATTAGAACATTGTTCATCTAATTTATTTTCATTTCATGTGCCCATTCATTTAATTATGACTTTTAGGAACTTGTGTTATTTTAGATTATTTACTATTTCTTTGCTTACTTTTCAACAAATAAAAAGAACAAAGCATGGAAAATGTCTTATTTTATTGTTTAACAAAAGAAAGAGAACTTTGTGTGTGTGTGTGTGTGTGTGCGCGTGCGTGCGCGCACACGTGCAAACATGTATGCATATAGAAGGCAATCTATGCATGCAAAAGTCTCATAAAACATAAAAGTCCTTGTGTTCAATTATTTTCACTTGAAGAAAACATAAAATATAAAAGTCTCATAGTATTAAGGGCAACTTTAAATGACTTAGAAACTCAACCAAATTTAAATTTTCTTGGGTATTTTTCAACTTTGGATTGGCCCTTTCAAGAAAATTACTTAGAAACTTCAAGGAAAAAAAACTCCTTTCATGTATCGAATGTCTCCTACAACCACTCAACTAGGTCAAAGCTACTTCCAATCCTTAATGTTAAGTTCGGCTTCTCTCATTTTGATGTGCTTCTAAAGTATATATCACATGCCTATATAATCAGAACATATATCAAACATCTTGTATGTATTTGATACAATAAATGTGTGGCATATGCATCACAAGTACCAACCATAGAGCATACCTTAAAACATATTTTTGTATTCATATATTGAAACCATAGATGTTGACTGAGCTTAATTAGAATCATACCAATAGCTCCTTTCATTTCAAGGCAATTATGTTGCTAGTTTAATACAATTATAACACCAATTTGTCTCCTTACAACTATAGTTACAATACCAATGCCATTAGTATGCATTGAATTTATAGCTACTATACTAAAACCATAATAGCTATAATAGCAATTCCATTAGTTTGCATTGACAATATAGCTACAATAGCAATGCCATTATTTTGGATTGACCTACTATGGCTACAACTCTTAGGAGTTTTTGGTATTTCCATTAAAAGGCTTTATTGCCTCAACTAAGATCTCCTTGCATATGGAATAGCTAGTCCTATGAGAATTGGATTCTTATTAATACCCAAAATAGTTTGCACCATCTTTTTGATTGTGAATCACAACTTGAAATCAAACTCAATAAATATGGCCATGGGGCCATTTTATGTTCTTTAAAGTCAATGACTTATTCTGATTTATGGTATCATGTTTATAAAATCTAGATTCACAAATCCATTGTAATGTTGTGTGTCATCCCAAGAGATGATAAGATTCCTACTAAATATTTCTCTTAATGCAAGTTTTACTCATTGCAACAACATGTGAGAACATTTCTCTTTGACTCTTACTACGGGAGTTCAATACTTATGGTATATGTTACATTGTAAACAAATGATTCCTTCCCTATTTAATAGGCCCCTCTCATAAGATGGACTTTCATAGTCCAAACAAGAATCATGCTTCACAACTCTCAAGAAAATAGGTGTGAATATGTAAAGCATGGTGGGGACATTATTTATTCTCAGGAGATGAGCTACCATGTTGACTTTTTATTGTTTCATACATTTGCACTTTCCATTCAGCTTGGAATTCCATTATCCTTTTCTTTGAATTGATCCTTCCAAAGGTTGTTGAAGTAAAATGAAAGGTATAAGTACACAAAACATGATCAATAATAAGAAAGAAGGTATGCTAGACATTTGGAAGATTGAAGTTTATCCTCCTTGCCACAACCTTTATGCACATGTGCATGCCTCGAGAGACACGCACAACTCATTTTTGGATAACTTTCCTAAATATGTGCTACAATGGGAGTGCAATTGTTGTCTTTCTATTTGCGTTCATGGGGTCCTTGTTATTCTAAGGTTTTCTTAACTTATTAGGGGTTTTGATATTTATACTATTATCATCATAGCTATTCCCCCTTCAAATACATAGATGTTCTATCAAGCATATTCTCCTCTAGATTCCACCCTCATTTTCAATCAATAAAACTCCTTCAAGACATTATATCCTATCATGATTGATAATAAACATTCTCAAGAATGCACGGGGTTTGAATGCATTACATGTCTACATTCTTGAAATTTTGAATTATATTCGTCAATCCCACAAGTTTGTGCATTAGTTTTTCATATGGTAGCAACTTTGAATTGCCAACACTTTTACAAGCACAACATATCTTCTACATTTTCATGACAAATGTTAGAAGTCCTTTCATTTTAATGGAATGATGGATTGAATTCACGGATCTCCAAAAATTTCCATCCTAAAAGATCGTGCCGCAACAAAGAGTCTTATAACTGCCAAAAATTCACATGAATTATAGCTATCTTGAAAAGTGCAAGTAAAACTATACTATGATTTTAATTTATCATTTTACAAATAGATTTGTCATCTAGTCATTGTAGGATCAAGCTTAGAATTCCCTCCTCCACACAAAACCAAACATGATAAAAAAATTTGTAGTTAGTTGTGCACTAATGTAATCTTTCAACTGCTAAGTATACTTATCTTTCATTTGAGCAAAATAATGCACTAGTGTTGATCTATCCAAGAATGCTTTAATGAAGACAATGATGTGATAGCTACAAGATTTGCATTTTGAACATATATATATCGTCATCCTATATGGTGTGTTACTAGGAAGTTCTAAAAGCTATAGCTCAAATTGTCTTCAAGTTGGCTTATGAACACCTTTTTGAAGAGCTTCTCATTCCTAGTTTATTATAGCTTTAAGCCAAACAAGGCCATTTTGGCTTCACCATCCAATAACTTCTTCCACAAGCTCTAGCTAGTAAAATGCTTTCTTGAATTAGACCAATCTTCTCTTCATTAGTTGAAATATGATGTCACTCCTACAACAATCAAAGATTTGGTAAGCTAGATAACATTAACATGGTGTCATTAGACATACAAGTAGTAAGTTAAGCATAATGAATATTTGTTTGAATAGGAAATGTTCCTAGGAAATCAATTAAGAAGAATTTAGAGTGGATTCAAAATTTAACTTTTTAAATTTAATGAGATGCTACTAGCAAATGATCATTCTTGTGAACAATCAAAGATTTGGTAAGTCTAGATAGCACTTGAACTATATGAAGTTATGAGGCATATGGGTAGTAAGTTGAGGATAACTAGTACTCCTTGCATGCTTCATGTGCATGGAACACTAGGCCCCTTCACGACAACTTCATACAATAGCATGAAGTTGTCGTGAAGTGGTTGTAATGTGCCACCTATCAGTTGTCCATGCATGTTTTCAGCGGCCCATCAAGAGACGATTCTAAGCGATGCTGCCAGGCACTCCCATGGAATGTTACGGGGTTTGTCGCCTAGGGTTTCTCGATTCCGCCTCACAATGAAAAGTTCGTAGGGCCGAACCCACTAGGATCGACCTGAAACATGGGTTCCCAGTAGTCAAGGTCTCCTGACAGCATTTTGGCATCAGGTCTTGGACATCCTACTTTACGCAGAGATACCCAAACCAAAGCAAATCCATGCCGCACTTGGTTCAAAGAGAACGGTAAACGAGAGGGATGCGCTGCTCAACCTCTCTGCCCATAGGGCATAGTCCCATTTTGGTCCCCTAAAATGGCATGAATCGAGTTCTAACCTAACAATACATAAAGGTCGAACGACGATAAAACCTTGTGAGAAGCCTCCCAATTCTCTGGGACCACCCTATCGTAGGACAGACCCGCCGTGGGAGGTCCGCCCACCAAATTCCCTCAATAGGCATTCTTTAGCTATCTAATTAGGTCCTACCACATTTATGTGTGACATTTAAAATCAGCTTCCTTAATTAAACCTTTTAGGGAACAGGGTTCTTTCACATAACTTATAGCACCGACATAAAAATAGAGCAAGCAATCTTTTGACAAACAAGTTCCTTAACTTATCTTCAACCTAATATTTGTCTATTGTGCCCATAAACGAGAAATTATATATCCCTTCTTCCCTACAGAAGTAACTGGTCCAAATCAACTCCATTCCAAACTAGGCAAGGGGTGTTTAGAGCTCCACCTGACCCCAAGCAACCTAGGAGTGAGACACAACTTCCATGGTTGGCCTTTTCGCCACTCGACCTTTGGCCGTGAATCGAGCAATGCCCTCTCGGGTTGAAGTGTGGTGTGACCTTGGAGATGTTCCACTAGCACAAAATATCATTTCTTTAATTAATCCAGTTAAGAATCAAACACAAACAAGGCAATCAACCCTAATATCATTTTCCAAGAAAACATTCCTTTAACCTCATGGCAATTTGTCATCACAGACCCCTGCCATGGATTTTCCAACAATCACAAGCACTTGAAATAATCATCCAAGCGACAATCCAACAAACTACTGAATGTAAAAGCATGTTTGAACAACCAAAAAAACCAATTGTATTTCCAAAGAAAGCAAGAATAGATGTGATAACATTTCCATCGCACATTCGCTCTCCCCCTTATAATCGAAGAGCAATTCTATGTAAAATTTACTTAACATCCCCATCCTTCAGCTAAGGCATATGTTAGGGGTTTTAACACTATATGCGACGTAAATTTTGTAGGTCACTTACATTGTTCGATAACCTAGCCTTCTTTTCAACAAGTACAAAAGCATCGATCACTTGTCTGATTGGACACTCAATCCATTCGATCGCGACACTCAAACCAAAGAATAGGACCATCAGCCTTGTCCGATTGGACATACGCTTTTCGATTTTCAAAATCAGACCATTCGAGAATCGGACGCTCAAAATCGGACACTTGTCAAATTGGATGTCTGATTCCCAGAATTGGATGCACGAAAATTGGACCAACCATTTGATCGAATACCCAACCATCCAATCAGACAACCTTCCCCAATCAGACCAGTCGTCCAGTCGGACACCCCATTTTTCTAGTCGAACACGCACAACAATCGGATCACTCTATAGTCGAACCAACCTTAGGACTCGGACCCAGCTACCAATCGGACTAATCTTTGAAATTGGACCCAATCCAGTCGGGCCGTCCGACTCTGAAAGTCGGACCTCAGAATCAGACAGTCCAATTCTGGGAGTCGGACCAACAGACCAAAATAAGAAAATACAAACCCGGAGACCATATAGAGCCAAAAGTACATTATAGATCTATCACTAGGCTAAAATCTAGAGCAAGTGGTTCAAAACTTGGCTACAAACGATCCTTCAAAACACGCATGGTGTTTAGCATAACGGCCCTATGGGCTAGGGGGATTGCCCCCCCCCCAAACCCCCGTAGAGAGGGAGCTCTACCCCCTCCGCACCTCCCCCAAGTAGGTTGGAGAGAAAACCCACGTCGGGATGGGTCCTCCAAATTAGATCCTAGTGTATTAAGGGCTCTACACAAGTATAGATTCTCACTTGCAAAACACCAACCAAAAGCCCATACCCAAACAAAGACAAACAGAGACCCTAGAACCTCAATGGGCCAATCTAGCCAACAAGGGCAAAAAGGCCATACCACAAAAACATGTATAGGGTGCGTCCAGATTGCATCTAGTCAAAACAGAATGCAACAACATCAAGCTACTATGAGGATGACTAGACATGACAGTCCTAACGATAGATGCACCTTGAACAACACTACATAGACGACCCAAGATATTAGTAGAGAATCTAAATCTAGCTATGTAGTTAGGGACTCAAGGGCATGTATTAGAAGGCTTAAATCTATAAGCCAAGACCCGGAAGATGAAGACATAGTACCGCTTGCTTATCTTAGGGTCAAACTCACCGCAAAAATAGAGCATAGTGTCGATGCTCTCATCGATGAAGGAGCAGATTTTAATATCTTAACCTATGAAGCATGGACCCTACTAAGGGTCGCACCGACTAATGAAACTCTCAGTCCTTACGGGGGACACCCACAAGCACTCATAAGGAAGTGCAAAATCCTTGTAACTATTGAAACTGAAAGCTTGCCTATCCTATTCCATGTTCCTCCAAATAGTGCAAATTGTGGAAAGGAAACCCTCCTAGGACTACCCTTCAAAAGGGTGACGAAGTGTGAGGCTAACTATGTAGCATAGAGGTTACACTTGACACTATTGAGTGTGAGGATAATCACAACCTTTAGCAAGAGTGACCTCATCAAACCTCAAGGGAAAGACAAGGAACATTCTGAAATGCCAGGCAAGCCTAGTAACTAGAGCAAGGACTTGTTGAAAGAGTTGATAGAAGCACATGTTGAACAAAGAGAACCAGTGAGCGAGGCCATGCTTAAAACAAGAAGGTCAAGTGACAATGCCAAGGATAGGCTTTGGACTTCCAAATATCATAGAAGACCACAAAAGAAGCCCAAGCCTTATAGACGAAGGTATCGATGGGGAGAACTAGCATAACGCAGCAATGGATATCCAAAGCGTTGCTACATGCTCAAGGGTATTACGCAGGTAACCGATGGATTTGGGTGGCAAAGCCCCCTGCTAAACCACCTCTATCAGTTGAAGGCCAGATCGTATCAAAACTGAGGAAGCACAAGAGGAAATATAAATGAAAATCCAAGTCTCGAATCAACAACATTGGAGTGACTAGGCCCCTCACAATTGAAATCAAGAAACCAAACATGACTGCTCCTAAGGTAGATCACCAGCCTAGCATACTTAACAAGCAGATATCATATGTAACCATGGGTGTACACAAAAGCCACTAGTGCCAAAGGAGCCTTTGATCTCCCAAGAGGATAATGAGCATCATAGGCATTTCTTATGGTAAGGTTGATTGCTCAACAAAGAAAATGGCAGAATCATCTATTAGCCATGAGCAAATCTTCCAGCCAGTGCCAAGTCCACCTAGGAGTCCCAAATCTCCTACATCCTCTTCCCCTAAACGGACACAAGAAGCACAATAGCAATCACCAAGTGCAGCTGCTTAATCTCGATCTCTATCTCCATCTAAGCTTCCAAGTGTCCAAGAGGTGGGACATGACACCGCCCTTAGCTCTCAGCCTAAGGATATGCCTCTACAATCCACTGTGACTAGCTCGATCTGCATAAGTGAATGCTCAAAGGGTAACAAAAGACACGGCCACTTCTGATCTGCCTAAGGACTTGACACCATAGTCTACCAATAGTAGCCAATCCACTAAACTAGTTGCTACTACTTTCAATCAGGAATGAGAGCAGTCACAGCCTTTGGTTGTGATGATGCCCCCTGCGGAACGTATCCTTAGCAATTCACCTGTAGAAGAGATGTTGCAACCAACATCCTTGACACCTCTAGCACTTTCGAAGCACCTAAAGCCTAGGATTAAGGAGAAATCTCTTGAAGATTTGGCCAAGGCGATGGCACATTTGACCAATGAACCAAAGATGAAGTGCCTGATGAAGCTTGATCACAAGCTAACAACCATCACACATGTGTACATCCATGTGGACATTAGAAGGCCAACACCAGAGCACACAAAGCTCATAGTCGAACCCCTGACTTGGGATGAGCAACAACATGTTTGCTCCCGCTATGTAGTTGTCACTGAAAAAGTCATAAAGGACATCCCAAAGGCCACAACTACAGAATTACACTTGATACCCTCACTCTATATTGCTCAATGTGAGAAAAACAAGGAAAATCTCGAAGCAATCAAACAAAAAGGAAAAGGACAAGGCAAATTTGTGCAGAAATGGTACTCCAACTAGAGTTTGGCAACCAAAATTAACCACCAACTAATGACATTTGCTAAGCAAAGGAAAGCCCATTGATACAAGATCCCACGTACATTGCCCCAATTTCATTAAGAGTGTTGGCAATGGTCCATGAGGTCTAGCTTTCTTGCATTGTCCAAAACATCCCTTGTATGATAAACTACTTCTAGAAGAAGATCTACACGTGGCTAGCAGGTTAGGAGTAGGAAGCATGGTTCTTGATGTTAGCATATAAGTCTTTTGCCTCACTCAAGACCCAGCAATCCTAGATCTCTATGCTTCCCATCAATATAGCCCTGACTTCTTTAGCCGGCTCCATCCAAGCCTACATGACACGAACCCTAAACCATCTCTTGATTCTACACTAGATTTACCCAAACCTCCTAAGTAAGAGAAAAACAGCTCTAAACACAACACATGTTCTTATAAGAAGTGATAGAGGCATGTTCCAATTGGTAAGGACTAGAGTCGAAAGCAAACACCCCCGACAGGAGAGCAGCTGCCAATGCACTCAAATGAGCAATTAAATGAAAGGGAATTGGCTAAAGAGCTAGACTCTCCAAAGAGAGAAGCAGTTGTACCCTCACAACCTAGAGATGTTGTCCAGTAGGCCACAGCTATGCCCCATAAGGACACATAGGAAAAAGATAATGTTGAGGCCTAACCAAGCACATCAATTGTTGACCTAGTTTAGGGTCCTGAGCCTTTAAAGGATACCCCTCAATTGCCCAAGAAAAAGAGGAGAAAATAATGAAAACAACGGCAATTGTAAGTGGCGGTAGATGCCAAGAGGATTGAGACTAAGAGCACTGAAGAGCTAAGGAATAAAACATTGAGTCCATCCACCAATGAATCCATTGCCATCTCTCCTAACAATGGTGAAACCTCAGACGCATCCATGTGTTGTGATAAGTCCAAGCAACCATTACCATCAATAGCTTCTTGCAACACTCAATCCACCAACAAACAGAACTTGCATTGACCAATCAAGAGTGGATAGAACATTGTCACAATAGGGTGACAAAACTATACCAGTCACATCCGAGGAGAACCATGACGCAATAGCAACAAAGCCTCAAGAGAAACATGAAAACCTCGAGGACATAAGCAATCCTAGCATTGACCAATCTTTCTCATCCAGGCCTTGAGCCCCCAGCTACGCTAAAGCCTATGGAAACCCCCAGAACCTTGCATGAGATAGCAAAAGAGCAAGCCTTCATAGAACATAGAAGTGTCACAGAGTGCTTGGAAAAGTTGGATGCTGAACTCAAAATATTCTCACATGTCTACATCCTTGTAGACATGGGCACATTCCCTAGGAAGCATGTTGAGGAATACTTGCCATGTCATCTATCCTGGGAAGAGCAAGTATATCTTGACAAGCACTATGACAAGCTCCTACATAAGCACATGCAACTCATCTCTGACGAGAAAGCTGACAACTTACACTTAACTATGACATTCAATGATGTGCTTTGCCAACCAAATCTCTTAGAGATAGAGCAACTAAAGTGAAAATCAAAAGGTCGAAGTTAGTTTGAAAAAATTTGGTTTGAAAACCGTGCAACAATGGCCGAACTTGGAGCCCAAATTATGACTGTCTCAGAGAAGCAATTGGCCAAATGGCAGTCTCAAAGAGACCCAACCTATGTGGGCACCAACTTCCTTTCGAGTACTAACTACCATTTGGGGTATGGACTTAGCTGAAACTAGCCAAGGAAACTCTATGGTTGATAAGATTCTCACTGAGGAGGAGCTACATGTTGCGAGTAGACTCAGACAAGATACATGCTACTCAATGTTGTAAAATATCTATTGTTATTGAGTAAGCTGCCACGAGTACTAGATGTGTGTGCCACACTCCAGTACAATCCTGAGTTCTGCAAATGGTTTTTATCCTCATGAAGTGACATGGATGCATAAATTGTACATAAATAAACAATGAGTTGTGTGAGTGTGTATAAATAATACCAACACACACAAGCAATGATAGTCAAGCGCAGGTAGAAAATTTTGGGTTTGACAGGCTGAGCTCCTTAGGTCCTCCCCTCACCACGTGTCTAGAAGCCATGGCCATTTCCTCCCCCAGGTGGAGGGCATGCAACCCTCATTGCCACCATGAGAAGCCCTGGCCAACATCTCTTAGGGTATAGATGGGGCGTTGTCCCCTTCTATAGGCTTTCCCCCTTTTCGATCTATTCTTCTGGGGACGAGCCCTGCCCCATTCCATCATAACTAGTCTGCACAACTTGGCATGAGCAAAGATCTTCTACCAGTTGGAATCCGCCCCATATTTGAGGCATGACAAACATCATTACGGGGGATGTCCCTCTACAGCAAACACTGCATGCCTCACCTCACCCCTCCTTGTCATATGCACTTGATAATCCACTGTTTAATCCCTTTCATGCGAATAGCTTTGCCTTGCCTCAAGGCCTAACCCTTGGTTCACTTTTTGCAGGCTCCTCCACTGTAACCCGACATGGAGCACCCCATGTAGCTGGCCTGCAAAGAAGCTCTCCTATGTAGAAGGGAGCATACGGCACAAGCTCTGCCACCAAAATGCTATGTTCCCACCTTAAAGAGGTATGCGCCAAGACGAGGCCCAAAGTGACATTGCTCAGGATGCAGGCCAAACACTCCCCAAGCCTGGAAGAGGAAGGCTCAAGGGAACGCTCGGGGGGTAGTGACCACTAACGTGCAGGCCCTCCCCAAACACTCGGGCACCAGATGCTCAAAAGAGGAGAAGGAAGCTAAAAACAAGAAGGAATTTTTTGAGCTATTTCAGAGCATTCTTGATACGGTAGCGCAGCCAAGGACTGCACCATTTGGGTCTAGGCCAATATCTCCCTTGCCTAGCTTGATAGGAGTCCCCCCACCGGCAACACGACCCAATCACCTGGTCACCCAAACTCATCCTGCCTCATACAAATAGAATAGCCCCTATTTTGTATAAGATGCTTACCAAGTGTTATCTTGCCATGACTTTTTGTTGTTAGATGGTTAAAAGGGGAAGATTCTCCAATTGTGCAAACTTTCCATATCTACTTTTAATATATTTCATGCCTTTAACAAAAAAAAAAAGATAATCAAGCATAGGTGATATGCATCTAAGTCAACACCATGGGATTTAGATAAGTGATGTCTCTTTGTGTTGCACCTATTCATTATAGTTGAAACATATGACTTGCATGTACCCTCATGAGTTGTCAAGTGGATACAGGACAACACATGTCTCTATATGAAAGCATTCAATGTCCAAGGTACCACAAGACCACCAACCCCACAAAGAGCCATGATAGAAGCCTCACTACCAAAAGTGAAAATCACCCTTGCAGCTCATCCACATTGCATGGTCCAAAGCATAGTCATTGGCTACTCTCTCCTTCTGGGTCAAACTCTACATTTGGCTCACGACAATTGTTACCTCAATTGTACCGACATCGCATGTTACAAAGAGGTTTTGCAAAATCTCAAGTGCATCTCCTCATCTCAATAACTATTCCCCTAGCAACAAGACTGCTAACACAATCATCGTTGTAATATACATTTTCACAACCTTTGAATCTCGACATTTCCCAATCCAAATGAAAGGCTGATAGCCTCAATGTATTGCAATGGTTGTATTCATGTCAAAAAAAAACAAACAAACAAACAAACAAAGAGAGAAAAAGCACTCACAATCACAGCATAACACCTAGGGGTCCTCAAAATAGGTACATCCAGTGACCTTGGTCGGCTAGCTCCGTCCCTAATCCCCTAGCCCTTTACACATCCCCCACAATTGTTCAAGGCGCATCAAGGGGCAGGACATACCTAGGGAGCTTGTCTCACCTATGGTTAGACCTGTCACCTTGACCCATTTGCACAATTCCTTTTTTGCACCCCACCTCAGTACCATTGTAATTGATTGTGGTAGGCAATGCATGAAAGACCATGGAAAGTACACCGTACTCGTCAGCCACTACAGTAGCCACCAGCCACAAAAGCTAAGGCATCAATGAGCTTAATTATGCTACATTGTGTTGTCAAAAGCGCAAATGATGTCTCAAGAAGCCTTTAAGTGTACTTCTCAACATTAACAATTTTTCCCACCCCATCAAACCCTTTCTTTATCCACCCATTGCTACGAGGAACAAAGCAGCACTCTTCTAACTATGTAATATCTAAGTATGCACGTGCACTCACATAATATCTGCCCACAATATATACACAGTTTGGGTTCTCAAGTGCAGGACAATACTCTCATCTTACTTAGAGTTCAACCTATCTCCCAAGCTAATCAATCTACATCCTATGCACGATAAGAAGACTAGCACTACCCCAAGGAGGGACCATATATGAGAGGTTTTCAATTGCAGATATTCCAGACTCCAATGAAAGTATCGTCAGCTCTTCATCAACACTTAACTCTAAATTCTTATCCTTTATCATCCTACAATCCCACCAAATAATAGTTGTCAGTCGCAAAATCCCCAAAACATTAGCACATGTGCCAACCCATGAGTGCAACTCCCAACAAAAACCAACCCTATCACCAACTTCAACAACCCTATCACCAACCAATCATGCCAACAAAGTGTTACCAACCACCTTCATCTACACCACCAAACTCCAAGGTAAATCACAGTAGTCCCTTCCACCCACGCCATCAGTGCATGCCAAATCCTGTTACCTATGATGGTGAGTGCCATGGGACTGGCACTTGTCTAGGAGGGGAGTAATGTTAACCCTCAAACAAAAGGTTGAAAATCGAAAAAATCTAAAACAGAAGACAATGCTAAGGCAAAAGTGAAATAGAAGGCAAAGGTGCGCCAAAGAAGAATCTGGAAACACAAGAAGTGTAAAATAGTCCTAAATCAAGGAGAAATGCACACAAGAAAAAGTAAAAGTCAATACTTTTGTAAAAGAGCACAAGGCGAACCATGATTTATTTTAAGAGTGCCGGGCTCTCACCCGTGTGCAATTTGTATAGGTAGATGGGTGGTAGGAAGGAAGCTAGGAAGATAGGAGGACAATGGGAAAAAGGGCCTAGGCCATAGTCGGCCATGTAAAAAAGGGGACAAGGGGATGACCATCCAAAAGGGATTTAGGGTTTTATATATAAAGTTGAAAAGTGAATGAGAAGCTCATTCTTGTGTGTGGCCAAAAGTAGCTTTCCTCTTCATCATCATCATCATCATCATCATCATCATCATCATCATCATCATCATCATCTTCTTCTTCTTCTTCTTCTTCTTCTTCTTGTTGCTTGCTTGCTTGCTTGAGCTTGTGCTTGAGAGAGAGTGTGTGAGAGTGTGAGGGAGTGAGTGTTTGAGGGTGAGGGACCGCGGTGGAGAAGCTCTCCATCTTCTCTTCTCTTCTCTTCTCTTCTCTTCTCTTCTCTTCTCTTCTCTTCTCTTCTCTTCTCTTCTCTTGCTCGCTGTGATGGATCTTGGAGCATGGAGCTTGAGGATGGAGCTTGCTTGAAGCTTGCACTTAGATTGTGGAGCTACCAGAGTCCTCGGGAGAGAAGGCAACTCGATCGGGCATGGAGGTAAGCTCACTATACTCATAGAGATAGATGGCGGGTCGGCTGTATGAGAGGTAGCCATTAGTACTCGGCTTGGAAGACTTGAAACAATAAGCGGTCCGTGGGTCTTGGCGGTTGATCGCCTCAACACAAATGATACAAAGATTCTTCATAGAATCATCCCTTGGTCCCTACATATTCATATAGGCTTGCTTGTGTGCATCTACATGTATAGGTGAATAGGCACTATGATTTGATTTTAATTACATACGCCAAGTCATTATAGGTGCATATGGGTTTTTTCTTGTTCTATGTTTAGGGAATATATAGATCTAAAAGTGTGGATTCTAAGTATGTGTGTGTATGTAAAAGAAAAATCTAGATGTAAGAAATATATACACACCAACTCTCTCTCTCTCTCTCTCTCTCTCTCTCTCTCTCTCTCTCTCTCTCTCTCTCTCTCTCTATTTTTCTCCTTATCTCTCTCACTATATGTATGTATGTATGTTCTTTCCTCTCTCTCTCTCTCTCTCTCTCTCTCTCTCTCTTTATGCTACATCTATCGTGCTCTATTGTATGGTTCTCTATTGTCACTAGCCTTTATCTTCCACTTGACTCACTCACCACACCCCTACCACTCTCTCACTACCAAGGAATGTCTCCTACTATCTATTGCTATTTTGGTCCTCTCATGCTACTTGTTTGCGGCCAAGGCCACTGTAACCACATGCTTGCCTACCATCACCAAGCCCCATAACATTGTCACTTGCAAGTACCTTTTTGCAAAACTTGCATAGAGAGAGAGAGAGAGAGAGAGAGAGAGAGAGAGAGTGTGTGTGTGTGTGTGTGTGTGTGTGTGTGTGATTTATACTTGTGTCCAAAGAGGTGAAGCCTCATGCCCGCACAGAGAGAGAGAGAGAGAGAGAGAGAGTTGTATTGTCTAACTCAAGGGAGAGGTAGGAAATCTCCTTTTTTAACTATAATTCAAGATTTGGAAGAAGTTCTAATTTTGTGTGACCCTACGGAGGTTTGAGGTCTCCCGAATCAACAATCAAAATAATATAGTATAGCTCCTCATGTGACCCACGGAGAGAGAGAGAGAGAGAGAGAAAGAGAGGATGCCTACTCTTCTACCGACCCCCATTGCTATTGAGACACACACAGACAAATATGTCTACTCTTCCATCCACCCCCATTGCTATTGAGACACACACACACAAAGATGCCTACTCTTCCACCTGCCCCCACTACTATTGAGAGAGAGAGACAGAGAGAGAGAGATAGAGACAAAGAGAGACAGAGACAGAGAGATAGAGAGATCCTCCTCCCTACCTATTTTTAAAAAAAGAGAGAGTGATATATACTCCTCCCACCCCATTGTGCTACGCTTCCACCTACCCTCTATTTTGTGTGTGTGTGTGTGTGTGTGTGTGTGTGTGTGTGTGTGTGTGTGTGTGTGTGTGTGTGTGTGTGTGTGTGTGTGTGTGTGTGTGTGTGTGTGTGTGTGTGTGTGTGTGTGTGTGTGTGTGTGTGTGTGTGTGTGTGTGTGTGTGTGTGTGTGTGTGTGTGTGTGTGTGTGTGTGTGTGTGTGTGTGTGTGTGTGTGTGTGTGTCAGAAAGAGAGAGAGAGAGCAAGAACGAGGGAGGGATAGAGAGAGAGAAAGAGAGAGAGAGAGGATGCCTACTCTTCCACCCACCCCCACTACTATTGAGAGAGAGAGTTGCTCCGCTCTGCCCATTTAGAAAAGAGAGGGAGAGAGATGTCTATTCCTCCCCGCCCATTGTGTCACTCTTCCATTTGGTCCCTAGTTGTTGAGAGAGACATAGAGAGAGAGAGAGAGAGAGAGAGACAGAGAGACAGAGACAGAGACAGAGACAGAGACAGAGAGAGATGCTTGCTCCTCCCCACCCAAGTGTGCCAACCCCCTTCCCTCCCCTCATCCCCCTTTCTATTCACACACACAAACTTGTACGTGATCTTGATCCTCCTTTACACACACATGCGGACACACACACACAAAATATAGAAATAAAATTTGATGACCCCTTCTCTAGATAGGTCTCTTTGCCTACTTAAACACCCATACACTTATATGCTTATGTGGTTATACACACACATGAATGCACACACACACACACACACACGTTCTTGATATCTTGCTCCTCTCATACACATTTGCATGATTGAATTGTCTTTCTAACTATTTACATATGTGAACACCCAAATTTTTCTTTGTTAGATTCACAAGCTATCAACTCCACTCTCCTAGCATGCTCTTTACAACTAAGAGATAACACACATACTAAAAATAGGTGATTTTGGAAATGGAGGGAATATAACTTGTTCATGTTCCATTTTTTACACATTTACACATAGTGATAGACATATAGGTACATAAACTAACACTCACTTACATACATATATTGACACATGCATCTTGAATTTAAGCATATCCCATTGAATTTAAGCATAAGACTCATAGGCCAGTCCAGGACAATAGCTCTTTTCCTAAACTTTGACGGAATATACTAAACATCATGTAGCCCAAGGCATCTTATTCTAGAGAATGGTATAATGAAGTCCATTAACCCCCTTATATACACATTAGTATTGGTTCGTTTATTGTGAAATACACACTTATATACACATTAATAATTGTCTCTTTATTGTTAATGCTCACATAAATGCATGCAAAGTTACACACACACACATATAGACATACACATAACCCCCCCCCCCTGCACACACACATTCTAGTTTATGGGTACTAACTTACCCCTCTTTCTAGCCAATACAAGCCACATATTAATACTCACATATACTATATATACATGGATTGACTTGGGTTTACATATCTCACTTACATACACATACCTTTCTTTAGTGCATGTTTTAAACGTAGTATAAGGATTATTAGTTACCGGGTAATGAACCTTGGCTAGAGTCAACAACTTCTTATCATATATTTATTAGAAATTTGTCACAAACTCATAGACAAATGTTAGCATAGTTACATTGAATACACATCTTTCATTTTTACCTATTAGCTTAATTGAGCTAGAACATTTATAGCAGCACATATAGCAAGAGATGCATGCATGTGTGTACACGTGCACACACACACACACACACACACACACACACACACACACACACACACACACACACACACACACACACACACACACACACACACACACACACACACACACACACACACACACACACACACACACACACACACACACACACACACACACACACACACACACACAAATTGGGATATAACCCATAAGGATCAACCTGAACCTCGATTTATAATTTGATAGCGTCGGCTAATAGCTTAACTAGTATCAATCCTTGAGCCATTGCATTCATAGGTCAACTCAAATCAAAGCAAATCAATGTCACACTTGATTCATTGTGAGTGAGAAGGGAGGGGGTGTGATAAGCATCAACCCCTCTACCCATAGGGTATAGTCTTGACTCCAAGCTCCTAAAATGGCGTTGATTGGGACCTAAGATGACATGCTAGGTAGTCAAGTACTTGGCCATTTCCTAATTCCATCATCTTGAAGGAAAACTTTGAACTCACTTCCTGAGACACCCATCTCCATAGGTAGACCTGTCAAGGGTTCTTTCTCCCCCCCCCCCCCCCTTCCCCACTTTCCTCGAGGGTGTGTTTCAGTTATTTAGTTATCCTAATATATTTATGTTGACATACAAAGGCAGCTTTCTTAATTAGCTCTATTAATATCGTTTTCTTCATGTAATTTATTATCACGAACACAGAGAAAATGTAAAATAATACATACAAAGCAATTACAAAATAATGCATTTATCTTGCATCTTCTCTAAGGTGCAATGCCATCCTGGTAATCTATCCCTTAATCTAAGACTCGTGTCCAAAAGTTATTGCACATCATCCACTAATCTACCCTTAACTAGCATGAGGGCCTTCTAACAACTCCATTGTAGGCTTGTAGGTGTTAAGGTCCTTTGACAAACCTAAGGAATTTTGACCAAAGCCCCCCTAATACCCTTATTACGTCTTAGTCTAACATCCTCTCTACAAAGAAACCTCTGCCACATGCCTAAGAGATTTATGCCTAGAGCCCCCTTAACACCCTTGTACAAAATCTAAATTAGGCTTTGAGCCACAAGCAAAAGAGGCATTTTCCTTGCCTTTTTTTATCCCATACAACAAATGCCTCATCATCTATACTACATATTACACAATGGTTTTACTTGAGCTATTTCTTCTTATAGTTGCATTAAAGTTAACACATTAAACAAGAAGGCCTTGGGGTTTTTCTTCATCACAAGTCAAAGTGTAGATGCAAAACCTTGAAAATACAATTACTTACACAAGTAGTAACTGCATGCCTCATTATAGACTTGATAGAGTTTGGTAAGTGCATCCCAAGTCACCTTGGAAAGTTTACAAGACTAGATATGAGGTAGGATTTCCATTTTGATAGATAGCGCCACTATTGGATGAGCTTATGTATCCTTTTCATCCCATGTAGATTGATATTCACAAGGTGGAAACATCTTGCACACATTACTAGGACATGTCTCATCCTCCTTTGTGCCTTTAGAAGCATTAGCTACAATAGGACATTAAGACCACTTCTCAATACCTATAGTAGCATTCAACAACCCTTTAGCAACTAACATCTACAATATCACACAATTAGAACCTATCTCATCCTCTAATGTGTCTTTAGAAGTAGTAGATGTAGCAATAGTTGCAATGGGAAAATCAAGCCACTTCTTAATGCCTACAATGATACTCCACCACCCTTTTGTAAACTAGCACATGCTACATATATAGGAACATAGTGGATGGTTGGTCATATATCAAGCTTCTCACTAATAGATAGCATATTTTTTAGCACATTACTTCTCCCAAAAATTCATACATCAAATGCACTAGTAAATTACTCAAGGCACAACTACAAAGTATCCCCAAATTACAAAGTAGTATGCATGCTTCCAAACAGGATGACTATAATAGAGCTTGTGTACTCGAACCAATTCAAGGTAGAAACTACCCTCTGGCTTGAGATAAGAACTACTTGAGATAAAAATAATGCTTTGCTCAAGGAAAAATCAAATAGCGACACCTTTTAGATAGCTTGGGCTCATCCCAAGTGTAAGTCATCCATATTTAAGGAAAGTACTTGAGGGTCTAAACAACCAATGCGGTAGCCGTGAGTTAAATATTAAATTACCTAGATCACACATAATGCATCCTAGATAGTATTCACGTGTGAAGACTAGTGTCATGGACAACTTGAGTGCTATTGATCACATTTAAGCCAGTGAACTTGAGAAAATAACTAACTCAAGGCCAAAACTTCCTACCAATTCAAGGTTAAAAGCAATCGACTTGAGATGAAACCCTACCACCCATCCAATCAGCTTGGAAATCCTTCCTTACAAAGAGAAAATAGAACAAAACAGAAGCTCAACAGAAGCTATCAGGACCAAACAGAACATATCAGAACATCAACAGAACTTCACGTCTCTACTAATAAACATCATGAGCTTAATAAAACCATTCCAACCTATACAAAACACTCTCAAACCACTTCCAAACCAATCAATAATTTCATAAAATCAACCATTCAGCTCTCAAAAACAATAAAAATCAGCCAAAAAATAGGTCATTTCAACACTCAACATATCCCCACACTTAATAAGGAAGCATCCTCGCGACCCAGGAAAAAGGGAATACAAGTTTATTCAAGAGCTCAACTTTGATCTTCAATAAATATTCAAAAATAGTCCATCCAACCACGACCCCAACTTATAACCTGTATCTGATATAAAGAATACAACGAAAGGAAAACCCTTTATACATTAACACTTCTTATCAAACTGGAAATCACAACAAACTTGTAAAGGATATAAGAGGTTTCTTCTTCTGCATCAGCATCTTCAACTATCCAACCAACAACATCATCACCGCAATTCTCCAAAATGTAGCTCGCACGAAAGCAAATCGAATAGACAACCACCACGATCTTATCACATAAATTAACCCACAACACAAACACTACACACAACACAACCATCTGAATGACTCCTCCAAAAAGAGAGTTTTATCATTAAAAAACATCCACAATACATTGCAAAGGTATCAATGGAGATGATCCCTCTTGAAATCTTGGTGATTTCGAAAACGATCCATGGATAGACAGAGCATATTATATATGGAAGAGACACATTGGCTCCACTCATTGCTCACCTCTTCAACCGTGCATTGTCTGAGGGGTTCCCTGACTCGTGGACAGAGCACACCATTGTACCTATCCACAAGTCAAGGGATCCTATGGATCCTAACACATATAGGACCATCATGATTGGGCCAGTTTTGGCCAAACTTTATGGCACGGTGATGGAGGAGAAGCTTAGCACGCTGGCAGAGAGAGAGTCACCCAAGGGACATGAATCCCAAGGGACATGATTCCTTTTGATAAAGTGTTTTTGGGGTCACAAGACCCTAAGTCACCCATTAAATCACAGAGATTCACAATAAAAATTTTGTTATGATCACATCATAGTAGAATGTTAGCTATGATTGGTAATGTTCTAGTACTAAAGGAATTAAAACCCCCAAGATTAAGAACATACTAGTGGGTTGTAGTAGAGTATGCTTGATTCGTCATCATAGTAGCTACAGAGCTTTAAATAATGTTAAGCAACCCATATAACTAAATACTTGATATATACAAATACATAAAGGGATGGGTACATGTGATTAAGGAATGGCTCTAAGATACATTTGCCTAACCATTCTAGACATTCTAGTTTATCATGTGGCAACTACCCTAACCTATCCTCAAAGGAGATATATGTCACTAATCTTCTCGATCCGCTAGAAGATTTAGTCACTCAACAAAATCTAAGGATGGATACATTTTCACAAAGCCTATTGGAGAGTGACCTTCTAAGAAAGATGAGGGATGTCATATGGGTTCCCTATTGGAATACCCAAAGATGCTCAAACAACAAAGCCTTGAAACCTTAGCTTGGGTGGTAAGGGTAGTAGTTAGCGATAGCAAAGTCAAAAAACAAGAAAGTGAGATGAAAAGCTTAAGAAGATTGATGAAAAATGTTGGAATGTCTAGCATTTCCAAGTATTCTTTGAAAGACATCATCCAAAGACAATTGTTGAACTTAATTAAGCATGACAAAACCTAGTTTTAGAATTGGGTGAAGCCTACTTTGCAAGCTTGAAATGAACACCACTTCAAAGGAGAAAGCTAAAGGCGCCATTAGTAGCCAAGCAATTGGAAAATCATTGGACATCATGCCAAATAGTTGGGTTAAGAAACAACCCATGACTATGTGACAAGAATGTGAGGTCAAACTAAACAAATAAGCACAATTAAGCAACCCCCACTAAAGTAGTTCTATCAAGGGTGTCAATCAATAACATCTAAGATAAGTGACTATCTAATGCCATATCTAGCAACTCTAGCCTAGACCAAGGTAGTAGTTAGGTAAGGTCTTTGATGAACTACTTAAGGTAGGTCACCTTTATAAGAAAGAAAGTAGGGATAAGCAAAGCACTTTTATCCAAAGTGAAATAAGAACTAAGAAAGAGGTAGTAATCACATTGGAATTAGGAGAACTAAAGGAAGCAAAAGTATGGGCTAATTAAGCTAGTGAAGAGTATAAGACCCAAACGTACATGTATCCCAAATATCCAACATTATTACCATGGTAAGGCAAGCCCTTACATTCAAGTCTCTACAGCTGTGAAATGCTCGAATTTGCACATAGTGTGGTGGATATGGGTATGATGTTGCAACTTGCAAAGCTCCTAGATTGCTACCCTATCCCAATCCCCATGCCATACAAAAGGGAAATTTCTTTGGCCCTAGCCACATCTGTAGAGGCCCAAATCCAATGCTTCAAGGATAAACATACATTCATCCAATATACAAGGACCACATGGACCCTTTGTTGCACACCTAGTAGATCTCAATGATGTTTTTCTTTTTGTGCAACTTATTGACTTGTTTTAAAGCTAGTTTCCTCTCTTTTTGTCGACTTTCTTGGTCCTATTTCTTGTAGCCTGGGTTGTTGTAATAGCTAAGGTAAAGGCAAAGGCAAAACCTTCAGGGCATTCTTCCATAAATATGCAATTTGAATGTTAGGCTTCTTACACACCAAACGACGAACGCCCACTTTATAAGCTTTAACTAATCAAAACACTTATTTAAGGGTTGGGCGTCCACAGTCCTTTACACACTGGAGAGGACATGACGTGTTGTTTACCAACTAAACAGGTGAACTCCCTGTCCACTTTTGGATAGGGAGTCTCCCCTACCCACTTTATAAAGTGGCGGTCAAGGGTGCACTTTATGCATTTGCAACCAGTCAAAAAATATATAAGTTTATTATTTTATATTTTTTTACAAATTGTGTCCATTTGGTGTGTAAAAGTATGACACCCATGTCCGCGCCCAGTTTCAAAAAGTTCATGCCCACACTCTGGGCAAGGGTTGGCCTCCATCACTTGGTGTGTAACCAGCCTTAGTTTCTCTCTTGGCTTATCGAATTTGCCACAGTCAAAACTATTGTGCGTCACAAATGAAATTCCCAGATAGTAATGTGCACCTCTCAAATTGACTTTGCAATCTATGATGCACTATAAACCAAATTTCAGCATAGCAATGTATATACCTCGCAAATTCTTGCAGGGTGTAGAGAAGTAAGATAAAGAAAGAAGAGAAGAGAATAAGAGAACTGTTGATGGAGAAATTAGACCTCCAAGCTGGAAATTAGCATGAACTTTGCTCGTCTCCATGGCTTCCTCAAGCTTAAGTCTTCATGCACTACAACCACATTGTATATGATTGTGTATATGCGTATGAGAGAGAGAGAGAGAGAGACAGAAAGAGAGAGAGACGGAGAGAGAGAGAGACATAGAGATAGAGATAGAATTGTCTCCCAAGACTCCCTCATGGAATATGATTATCGTATTGGGCGAGATTGAATCCAAACGCATCCTAAAATAATGATTCGGCCAGGCTTATCCTCAACTCTTTATCAAATTTAAAATTCTAAGTTTTTTCAAAAAGTAATCTTGCAAATTTTCAAGCATGCCTCATAAATATTTTAGGTAAAAGCCTATTTAATTAACAATGGCACTTTTACTAGTTAAGAGTAGAACCCTAAAGATGCTTATAAAAAGTCTCGCTTGATAATTCAAAAGAGGCAATTGATGTGACTTTGAAAGAAAATGTACATTTTATTTAAGTGTCATGTGCATCCAACGAAAATTTTCTAAAATTTGGATCTAATCAATATCATTAAAGCAAGTGCATATTGGTCAAAAAATAATATTAAAAAAACCCTAGACTTGACAATCCAAAACTAGAGATGCTTAGAAAACCAAAGCTATAGGTATAAGGCACATCCATAACACCACCTTGTTACCTATTTGGCCAACAAAAAGAAGCAAGATTCTTGGACATCACGAACCATGAGCAACTAGTGGCAGCTAAAACCGCGTGCAAAGCCACTGAGAAGGGGCCATTGTGGCAATTGGCAGTAGACAATGCATCAAGAAGTGTGACGAAGGCAAGGAGGTTGGCACAAAAAAACAAAGCTACAAATGACATCCCTCCCATTTCATAAGGGTTTCCATAGGTGATATTATTGAGAACATTCATAGAATCTTGCAACATTTGCTCTAGTCCAAGCCTTTGCTTTTGGACATAGCTTGCTTCATGTATTTGTAGCATGATCCTAATGGCCTACCATTTCAACCTTGTAATTGTGTTTTGTGGCCCTAGTTGTATCTATCATTTTTTAATACAAATATTCAATTTGAGCCTGAGGTTAAGCTTTGATATTTTATGTTTTAATGCATTGAACACACAAACTTGATTGCACCTCTTATAGAATGTGCTCCCCTAAACAAAACCACAACAAGTAGCTCTACCTATTTGAAAACGATAAGCCCTTGGTCATGGGCAAGTAGTGAGTTTCTCAAACACTCTTGAGATTGAGTCAAGTTGCACTTGTTGAATTAAGTGGAGCCCTTTGATGGAGTACACAAGATGAGGCTTGTCTCAATTTTTATGCAAAAAATTCAATTCAATATGTAATGGAATTGAAAATGCAATAGTTCTATATCTTGTTCTTTGGGGAAAACATGAAAAAGAACATAGAAGTACACACAATAGCCCAAGTGGCATGAGAATGTGGTTGATTTCACATGCTAACATGGACAAACGCAATGGCTTAGTTGAGTTTGGGAATGGATTACTAGAACATTTAGTTTGAAACTAGATAAGATTCAAGTGTAGCTAAGAAGGCTACATGAGGTCACATAATGGAACCACCAAGGAGGGGTCAAGGACAGGATATAAAGGGCAACCCCCTTCATGAGACGATGAACTAGAAGACCAAGAGCAGAAAGATGGATTTTTGGGTTGGAGTGTGATTGCCTTGATATTGATTGGATCAATATGGTAATTCTTTGTGACATGAGCCAATCACCAACGAATGGAATAAACTTTCTACAAAGATGAGGTTGCCTTTGACAATGGATCCTTTGATGATTGCCTTTTACCCAGATGCTTTTACCCATTCCTCAAGACAATGAAGAATGATGCTTGTTAGGCATCAAGGATCTTGATTAGACAATTATGAATCTATAAAGCTAGAAAATACTAGTTCTCATATCATTGTTTAATTATTTGTACCAATTATCCTCAACAAGAATTCTAGAAGTTGAGGATACCTCTTCCAAAGTACCTTTTAAGTTCTTCAAGGAAATTGGCCTATCCTACAATTCCTTGAATGCCAACGTTATACCCTTAAAGCTTTTCCTCCCAAACTTCCATTGCTCTTGGTGCAATTTATCCCCAAATCAAGAAAGCAATAGTATAGTCAAAGTTATGATACTTGCAACAAAGTAAATGTTAAATTTTGATCTAATTTTTAAGAAATCAAGATATTGTATAAGCTCGAGAAAGAAAAATGAGAATCTTTTCTAGAATATGGGCTTCATATACATGACCATTACATACAATACTTTGATATTGCTAATAAAAAGGTAAAGAAATCGCAAAGTAAAGGTTGGCCAAAAGTCATCACATGGGGTATTTCCTTGAAGCCCATGGTGATAAGAATTTCCAAGCAAAAGAATATTTAAACTATAACTATATTTATTCAAATGTGTTAAGGCAAGCACCATACAACTTTATATCAAGATTACTTAGCATTTTTACAACATTTATATGAAACTCATAATGTTGTAATTTGAGAAAATACACAACATTTTGGGAACATCAATGTTTAAATGTTGCACCCTACAAGCAATTTTGAACCAACTTTAAAAAGATAAAAGGGAAAAAAATCAAGAATATCAAATTGATTATTAATCATTCAAGAGATGGAAGAACATAGGTATAGAGCCAATGTTAACAAATGAAAGACATTGTTTTAGAACTTGCTCACGTAAGCAATGAGAGGGAAAAAAGGACTTCCACCTAATATTCACAAGGAATAGTGGTAGAGAGCAAGGTACTCCTTCCCATTGGGATAAGTCAAAAATTGGCCTAATACTCGTGCAATCAAGAAACATGATAAAGGGTTATCACACTAACACTTGATCATAAATTATAGAAAGTAAAGTCAGCAAAGACTCTTTAAAAGAATAATAACTAATAGACATGTGATATGAGGCCTATCTTACTTGCAAATTTAAAGAAAGTGAAACCTTAGAATGCTACTACCCCAACTTTTTGAACAACTTGATCACAAATTGTTCATGTAATGTTTTCGTTTGTGTGAAACATAAATACTTTTCATTTGTGGTGTGAAAGATGTCAATACTTGTAAATGGGGTTGAAATGAACCATAGGTTTGAGAACCATTGAATCTACAAGTGCTCAAAGAAGAATTAAGGCTAGTATAAGACCACCCATATAAGTAGATTCACACATAGGGTGTACCTGAGAAGCCTATTGTTGAACATCCACTAAGCCAAAGATTTTTTTATGGTCTCTTAATAAAGAAAAAACATGTCTACTCTTACACCAAGACCTATCTACCAAATTTCTTCTTTGGGGGTTTCTCTATCACCTACACAATCTAGGAAAAGTCCTCAAATAAAAAATTTTGAATTAGGCAACATTTGAATATTTATTCATATGTACATAGAATTTCAGCTTGAATTAAAACACATGCCTCCAAAGATCGATTATCATATGTTTCATACTTCTGTAGTGCTGCTTGTTTGATACCAAACAATAATTGCATGCAACCATGTGAAAAAGATCAATGTCACAACTCTTTGGTTAAAGCAAGGCATTCTCTACTATGTTGCTTTCAACTTTATCCATTAGTGATCATGAATGATACTTCAAAAATACAAACTACCACCATGATTCTCATACTCATCCAATTATCTTCATTGATTGCATAACCATTGGCAACATATACTGTTATATTATTTATTGGCTGAATATGGTTGCCCAATTCGAAAAAGGAAAATACACATCCACTTATATGGCATAAAGTTGTATGTATGTCATTTTAAAAACAAAAACAGTCCTCCAAAACCACCTTACAGCAAGTACTCATGCTTTTCATCCTCACATATTTGGAGATAAATAGTGACGAACCCTATCAAAACATGTATCTTCATGCATCTCCTTAATTTGACAAGCCTCTTGAAAAGTTTTAACCCCATGGAATGCTTATTATTATGCTTGATAGTTGAATCAAGTTTTCCCTACTTGATTTACTTGCAACCTAGAAAAAAAAATGCAGAAACAACAAATGGACTAATAAAGTTAGAATCAAATAGAAATCAAAATTTGCAATGTAGTGATTCAGAGATTTCCCCCTTGTACAAGCAAAGGTTTGCTTGCTATTGGTGTTTGTAGAATGTAAAAACCACTCATGACTCGTTAGGACAATGATGTCCAAAGGACATTAAATTTTCCTATAATCGAACAAAACAATAGTTTCAATTTGATACGAGAAGTTCAAAAGACATCTGTGTGCATGCATATGTGCATGTGTCAAGCTCAAGCTTGCTTCATGATAAGGCAGTTTTGGAATGCACTGTGCACTCGTTAAAACTCAAAATTGTTGTATACTTAGGCGGTTCATCCAACCCTTGATTGGGATAACATATGATAAAAGGTTTCAGACTTTGATCCCTCACACAATACATCATGTCCTCACTGTAGATTCCAAGGCCTATATACAGAAATTCATTCCCCAATCACATTTGAAGATCAATAAGGACTTATAGCTGACCTCTTGGAGATCACCAAAAAACTGAAACATGATGTACTAGCATATGTCATGTTTTCCAATGTAAGTTTGCATACTGACAGAGATTGTACCAGTAATGTCTGTATCCTGATCTGCCTCCTGTTCTAAATGTCAGTTTTGCCCTTGTAACACAAGAAATTTGGAGCCAGTACATATCTATATCCTTGGTTGCCATGCCTCTCACACTCCCTCACTTAAACAGCAATCAGCCTCTGGGAATGTGCCAATATCAAATGACAGCGAAGAAAGGTAAAAGGCGGGCCTAGCCAATGATGCTCACAACATCATACTGTCACAATGCCTTTGAAATGGGCATTTCATCTCCTAGACAAGATCACAGTCCCATAAAATGCCAACTCGGGTGACACATGCAACTTAGCTCCTGATCAAAAATCCAGAGCAGAGCTAGCATTCACAGGTCCACCACAGAGTAGTCTACTGGCACTCTTAGTGCCTGAATCTTCAGCAGAAGCATCTATAGGAGCCTGATTAAGTCTCTCCAAAGTGAGAGTTTTCCTCCTCAAAAGTTTAAATGCATACACTGCAGCCTCAGGAAATGTAGGCACCTGTGCATAGTTATGCAACAATTTTCAGGATCATGCAGATGTCATCAAAGAAAGAAAGTCCCAATCAGTGGTAGAGTGAAGCACTTCTCACTGAATTGCAGAAAGATTGCTGGGCTGTAGTGCAATAGATCTTAGAAAAATCAAAATAGGTCTTGGCAATACTAAAATCTGTTAAAGGATCATGCCTACCTGTGTGTTTATGCAGGGAAGCTTTATAACTCGCAAGAAACCAACCATGTCATGATAGTCAGTTAAAAGTGCCGCCATCTCCTTCTTTTCATCTGCTCATGCATCAAAATTGTTGACTTAACTACTTAGATACAGAAAGCATTGAGAAGACTTGGTATACATGGGGTCAAGACTGCCACTCCAAATGGATCAGAGCAGCTCTCTTGTAAAGGGCATCAAGAACACACTTTACTTCAAACTGTACACAAAAAAATTGTGCAACATGTTGTACATACAAATGTAGATGGGACTAGATGCATGCATGTGTGCAGATAAACATTGCAGCCTTAACAGATTCTTGGTTACATGAATAGTAAAACATTGGCCATGCACACACAACAAAATATAACTTGCAAATTATTGACTCAGCCCTTCACTAACTGTAAATCATCATCCACGCACACATGGTGAGAAATTGTTTACCAGGTATTGCCTCTACAGATAGCAGGACATCAGCCATGTGCTGCCACCGGATAGAGAAAGATGAAGTCAACAGAGAGGCAGGGAAAGTAACCAATGCAACTGAACTCGAGGCCCGAATCAAGCCCTTCAAAAAATGCAAAAATGCTAGCATCTGCCAATCCTGCACAATCAACCCAAAAAAACAGTCTTTCAGCACATTGTCACCCGTATACTCCAACTACTTACAGACTAGACATAATTGTATAGGAGATTATGTCTGTTTAATTATCTCATACATGGAATGTCTGAACCATCTCTTACACTGATATCAATACATTCAGAGTGCAACAGTACTGAAATCTTTGTTGCAGAGTAGAAATATCCATAGTTTTTCAATACTGCAATCATACATCAAATGCATACAAGCATGAAAGTATGATTCGGACCTTGGGGCTGAATCATTTGTTGCCCTAATTTTTATTCAAATAATCAAGAACTATGTAATTAAAACTGGTCATTTGTGATCATTTTAATCAAAAGGATGAGTAAAACCTAGAATTCTTTGTTCAACCATGTGAAGTCTTGCACAAAAATTGGCTCAAGAGTCGAGAGTCAACCATTCATTTCCCAAAATAGAAGATTCACATATCACTGGTCCAACTTTAAGACTGAAGACTCGAGGTCTGGACATGCAACTGCAAGTGACATAGATATAATGTCCCATATCCATTGCAATGAACTCTACCAGGTAGATGATAGGTAGTAGATACTAAATAAAGACTAGTCAAAGTTCAAAACACAAAGATAAAAAGGTGTCCGCACTTCATTTTGTGCAAAACAGCAGTTTGAAGGAGAACAAAAAAAAGCTCTTTGTTTTTTTTGGGCCCAAATATGGTCAAGCATGATTGCCCCTATTCATACTCATATGGAATCTATCTGAATCATATGCATTGGAACGCAACAAAGGAAATCTCTGATAAATGATTCGATACTAAAAATCTCTGATAAATGATTCAATACTTAAGAGGGGGTGTGACCCTAAATCTTGAAATTCTAAACAACAAACCATTTGTGGGCTGGTTAAAGTCCTGTCTGGAAAGGCAGCAGAAATGAATGCGCTGTCTAACACCTAAAGTCAATAATATAGAAATGACTACTCATCTCTATCTCTTTTAGGATTTACTGCAAGCCTTACCTCGAGAGGAAGGTTTTCCACCAAAAAATCACGACATAGCTGAGCCTTGCATGTTGAGGGTTGCTGCTCCAATCTATACTTTTTGGTTCATACACCTGGTGAGTTCTAGCTCATTTTGCATCACATGGCTATATAGCTTCACAAGGGGGCTGCAAAGAATGCTCATTGTACTGAAGCTATCAACCATTCCCGTAAGTTTCATAGTTCTGACACCAATATTTTCGAGTGGATTGACATCATAGGGAAAAGCATAGTTAGTGTGTTTGAATTGTGTAGATAAAGTCTAGGGACAAGGGTTTATTTGAATGCTGTGCATACAAAATAGACATGTATTAGCAAGCATCTTCTCTCTTGTAGCTTATTTAGAAAGATCCTTTAAGCTCAACCATATGAAAGACTTGGTAAGATTCAAAACTTTGCTTCATCTATTGTTCTTTTGGACATTGCACCTTGGAAAGCTCTCAAAAGGATAACTCATAGCACCACATACCTGCTCAAAACAAACTCCATCAGGTGAACAGAGAGACTGTAATGCGATTCGACCAACTTGCTGTACCCCACCCACAGGCCTAAAGGTTGAAACAAATGGTAAGAATACATCCCAGAAACTGTTCCAATAGTAGACTGTAGATTAAATATATTGCATGTACATCCTAAGGAACTATCAATGAGGAGCTCTATAGAGTCATCCTCCACAAAACATATTAATAAAAACCATAGTTTGAAGGTCTTATCAACTCCTTTGAGACAAGTACAAAATCTGCATAAGCCCTTGCTTCGGGACTATTCAGCAGTTGGACAGTTAAACTCCAATCCAAGTGTTGGGAATAAAGGCCCTCGTGCCTTTTAAATGTGCTCGGGTGTGAACACACCCTTAGCATTTGTACTTTCGTATATATATATATCTATATCTAAAAACCTAAAGTGATACACTCGTCATTGTACCCACAAATCGTGCAAACTCTCTACTCTGCTCTCTCTCTCTCTCTCTCTCTCTCTCTCTCTCTCTCTCTCTCTCTCTCTCTCCTGACTCAGATGCAGATTGCACACAGACGAGCATGCATGCCACAGATACTCCAAGCACGTAGACAAGGCCGTAAGGCCTTCTATCGAGATGGCCGGATTTTTATAGATGGACGCCCCACCAAATAGGGGGGCGTGGCCTATGAGACGGGGCAGAGGACTGTACAGGAGACCCCGATACGTGTGGCAGTTTGGAACTGCAACGGCTCCCTATGGTCACGACCGGACAGACTTGAGGAGATTTTACCTGACCATGATGTTATATGCTTCACAGAGACACATGAGAGCCCAGAGAGAGGGCTTCCACGCATTACAGGATTTGAGTGGGTATCTGCATACCGGGCTACTACTAGGCAGAGTACATCTAGGGGCTCAGGAGGGGTGGCAGTTCTATTCCGTCAGGGGATACAGAGACATATCCAGTTAGTGAGACGAGATGAGGAGGCCAGTTACATATGGATCAGAGTGCAAATATCAGATGAGAGATGGATCTATATGGCAGTATGCTACTTTTCACTACGAGGGTCCAGATATGCTACTACGCGGGGTGATATTCAGGCCAGAGATTCCCCCTCCCCTTATTCACAGCTCTCAGAGGACATTATTTTGTATTCTAGTTTGGGTGAGGTCTTCCTTATGGGGGACTTCAACGGGTGCACACAGAGCCGACAGTGTGAGAGTTTTGATATGGAGCAGCCAGAGATCATGAGAGCATTAGACCCTGAGGAGTTGGGGATCAGTCGGGAGTCAGCAGATACTGGGCCAGACGCCACAGGGTATGGAGGGCATTTACTTGAGCTTGGTAGTAGACATCATCTCGTTATTTATAACGGGATTGCACGATGGCCATATTCAGGAGGTCTTACATGCTTCCCACATGGGGGGGGCGAGAGTACTGTAGATTATCTGCTCGGACAGATCGATGGGATGCATACTATTGAGTCCTTCGGCCTTGGGAGACTTCCACTCGGTGCCGATCACACCTTTCTCAGTTTCTCACTCCTCACCTCATTACCATCACCACCTGCAGATATCATACCCCACATGCATACTGCCATACACTTCACTCATGAGCTTTCACATGTTTACTCACAGCATCTGGAGGAGCACATCACGTCACTTGATCCATACGCACCCCTTGATACACTGACCACTGATATCACACGCATTCTGCATGATTCTGCTACACTCAGTTTTCCACATCACACATACACGCACCCCCCTCGGACCGGTACCATGCCACAGAACAGGTGGTATGATGATGAGTGCAGAGATCTACGTCGACAGCTACGCGATTTGGAGGCCAGAGGAGAGATCACACACAGACAGGCGCAGAGGCGCATGCACCACTTGACCCCCGTAAAAAGCGGGAATGGGAAGAGGAGAGATATTGGGATAAATACCACCTTCTTATGAGCAGAGATTGTGCAGAGGCATGGAGGCAGATCAGAGAACCACGCTCACCCACACCGATACATGACCCTGCAGTATGGCATGGATACGCACAGAGTTTATATCATGTACCCGCACAGCCGCTGATACCCACACCATGTACACCGAGACCGGGTATTTCATCCTTTTTCACCACTAGTATGGTGAAACATGCTACCTCACGGTTACAGTACACCCGGACAGGCAGGGTTCAGACGGGCATTTTCTACCATAGACCACATCTTCACTCTCCGTTGTCTGATCGACCAGACAGAGTGAAGAAACAGAGATTGTATTGTTGCTTTGTGGATTTCCGCAAAGCCTTTGACATGGTTCCGAGAGAGAGGCTTTTCAGACGCCTACTTGATCTAGGGGTGGACGATGACATGATGTGGGGTATTTATGCACTATATGAGCGGGTTACTAGCAGAGTCAGATGTCCGGGAGGTATATCAGATCCCCTTGTGAGCACCATTGGTGTGAAACAAGGATGCCCACTCTCACCGACTCTATTTGGCTATACGTTGATGAGATAGCAGAGTTTATTCAACAGCGAGCCGGTGGAGGTATAGATCTCAGTGGAGCCACAGTTCATATCTTACTATATGCAGATGACATTGTGTTGGTCTCAGATTCAGCTCAGGGATTACAGCAGCATTTATTAGCATTGGATGATTTTTGCATACAGAGAGGCATGACAGTGAACCTTGGTAAAACCAAGGTTCTTATATTCCATACATCAGCTCAGATACACAGACAGAGTATTTTCATGGCAGCAGGAGGGAGTATTGAGGTCACTGGATCATATGTATATTTGGGAGTCACCTTTACAGCAACTTCAGGGATTTTCTCGATGACACAGGCAGCTCGTGACCGCCTCACTAGAGGATACTCAGCATTGGCTCTTATGGAGCGACAGTGTCATCAGGCACATTTCCAGGAGCCCCGCACCAAGGGGTGGCTCTTTGATACTCTAGTCACTCCAGCACTGATGTATGGAGCAGCTATATGGGGGCCAGGCCTTGCCGATTATGTATGGACATTGATGGAGAGACCTCAGGTGATCATGATATCTAGATTGATTCACAGCAAGGCCTCAGTCCCACATGACATTGTGCAAGCAGAGCTTGCCACACCGCCCATGCTAGTCGAGGCATTATTTAAGACAGTCTGCTTCCTACACAGATTTCAGGATATGGACAGAGATCGCATTGCATACAGAGCATATATGGCATCTCAAGAGATGGCTCGAGCGGGGGATACCACATCATGGTATGCACAGACTAGAGCTTGGTTTGACAGACATGGGCTGGACATTGATAGACTCCCACCTCTTCTATATAATACTCAGGCTCCCACTTACACCCTCTCTCTCTCTGAGAGGAACAGAGTCATCAGACAGGAGATATGGCATATTTATATACAGAGGACATGGGTCAGCCCTGCACAGCCACTGCCATCGAAGATGGCACATTATTATACACAGTTCTTGAGCATATCAGAGCAGGGATTCATAGAGATTCCGAGATATATGCAGATCTATATGCCACATCGATTGAGAGTTCTTATTGGACAGCTCAGGGTATCATCACATCAGCTTATGATTGAGAGTGGCAGAGCCAGTGGCATCCCACGGGAGGAGAGGATATGTCCCCTTTGCAGATCAGAGGTGGAGAGTGAGGAGCATTTTGTTCTCAGATACCCGGCATACTCAGAGTTGAGATCTAGATACACATTAAGCAGCTCACTTCAGGGATGTATGACTGATATGGATCAGAGATCATTTGGCCGTTTTCTGGGAGAGGCATGGCACATCAGAGAGCGGAGCACACAACGGGTCCCAGTCAGAGAGGGGCCCACCCAGACGACTATTACACAGTTCTTTCAGACAGACAGAGTGAGAGCTACTGTACCAGCCTCCAGCCAGACCTCCGGGCTCACACTACAGCAGGCTGAGGACCAGCGTACTCGACGCCGCACAAGGATCCGTGGGTTTCGGACCCCACAGCCACACCGACAGGAGATCCAGAGGATTCTTGATCTACATCGACAGCAGACTGAGATCCGACGACACTCGACACATTGGATCTCAGATCTCCAGTTTGCTCTTTCTCCACCGCCGATGTACCACATCCTGCATCCAGGAGGGATCACCTGCTATTAGCGACTTCGACGACTGCTACTACATCCCAGGATAGTATATCTCCCTGCATCTGTTACATATACACATCGCACCACTTTATCACAGCCGACAGTTGTTCCCCTATCACAGCCGACATTTATTCCCCTCTTGTAGCCATTATCTGGAGTACCAAAGCTACATACGCACATACACATACACGACACTTATCACACTTACAGCACCGTATTTTCAGTTTCCAGTTTTTAGCTTTTCATTCAGCACTTTTATTTTGGATAGCTGGACCTCATTAGTTGTATCACAGTTTGTCTCATAGGCCAGTTTTGGTCTTTAAAAGACGTTAATATAACTTTCTTTCTTTCTTTCTTTCTTTCTCTCTCTCTCTCTCTAACGAACACTGACTGTCTCGATCTTCGTGCCTCCCGGTCACTACAAACTGGTATCAGAGTGGGCAAGAGACAGCTCAAGTGTGCACGCGTCTCAAGATAATCGACAGGATTGCGTAGGCTTGGCAACAAGCGCATGTCAGTGTTCAGCAGGTGTAGGAGAGGCAGTTGACGGACCAGCAGGAGGCGTTTCAGGAGTCGCACGAGTGGCACAGTCTCGATGGGTAGCAAACTGTAGGCGACAATCAAGGCATGTGATAGTCAGGGCAATTTGAGGTGTTGACGATAGACACAGCACGGTCCACCAGGCATGACGGGCAACAACAGGAGCAACGAACAAGCGGGACTCACGAGACGGATGGGACCAGCTGACAAGACAATGGGCGCTGACGAACGACCACGCGACGGGATGGGCAGGTGACCAGGCGGTGACCTGCACAGCGGGTCAACGAACCTGTCGTTCAACTTTTTATTTTCTCTCTTCAAAATCCTTTTTTTAAAATTCCCCTACCAAGGGTTCACGCATGGAGGCACACCTTCAAATTTTCATGCAATCTAAGCCTAGAAATTTGTGGCTTCTCCAGACTGAGTGCTGTTCATGCAAAATTGAGGCATCTGCGTTAGAAATTGTAGACATTGTGCGCGTTTCAATCGGAGATTTTGCCAGAATTATTGAAATTTTGCTCATCTGAGTGAAATTTCTCAACATTGGACCCATAAAATTTGGGGCTTTTACTGTATTGGTGAAATTCTGTTCAGCTGAGTCAAATTTGCTGACATTGGTGCACATTTGGACTCCAGAAATTTGGGGCTTTTGCAAAATTTTGTGAAATTTTGCTAATTTTGCCCGTTTTATGCTTTCAGAAACATGTATTAATGCAATTGGGATAGACTGGTCAATGAAATTTGGGGGTTTTGCTGAAATTGCTCTATTTTGGCAAAATTGGCATGTTTTATGCATGTTAGAGACAGTTCAGAAGTATGATTAATGCTTTGAGCCCAAAATTTTGGGAGTTTTCACCATGCGTGTCAAATTTTATGCCCGTGGATACATGTACAACAGAAATTGCAGCTAACATTTGGGACTTCTCATGTAATGTGATGCATTGGCCCTTGGAACAGCTGTAATCAGTTGTGGAATGCTGTAGCACATGGTTTGGTGCTTCTAAAAATTTAATTACAGACCCGAAATCTCTGCTTCTACATGGTCATTTATTGCTGTTTGGTACTTGTTTGTACCTTGGCACTTGTGTGACAGTTTGGGCCTACATTTGCTGATTTTTTGGTCACATTTGGGCTGAAAATCATAGCTAGCAGCAGTGACAGCAGTAATCTCATGCACATAAAAAAGCTTGAAGGAGCACATAACTTTGCAGTCTGGCAAAAACAGTGCTACAATATCCTATTGCAAAAGAAACAGGCAAAGCCGATTAAGACCAAAGGGGCAAAGCCTGCAAATATGGAACAGGACGATTGGGATGAGTTAAATGAGCTTGCACGCTCAACCATCGAGCTATCGATTTCTGATGCCTTGCTATTTAACATTGAAGGTTTGGATTCTGCATATGCTATTTGGACTCCATTGGAAGAACTGTATGCACAAAAGAGTGCTGCAAGCAAAGTGTATTGGTTGAAAAAGCTTATGGATTTGCGTATGAAAGAGGGTACAGCAATGTCTACTCAGTTGAGTGAGTTTACCTCCATTTTCAGCCAGCTGGTTGCCTTAAAGTTCTTGATTGATGAAGAATTTAAGGCTACATTCTTGCTTCGCACTCTTCCAGAGAGTTGGGATACATTCAGGACTGCTATGAGCAATTCTAATGCGATTCTTTTATATGTTGATGTAGAGAGAGTGCTCTACTCATGGAAGAAATGAATCGGCAGAACAATGCATCCAGTAAATCTTCTAGTGCTTTGCATACTAGGGGCAGATCACAGCAGAAAGGCAAATCTAATAGCAAGGGACGCAGTAAATCACGCGGCAAAGATGTTGAATGCCATCATTGTGGCAAGGGTCACTTTAAACGTGACTGCTACAAATGGAAGAAAGAGAAAGGAAAGGGCAAGAAGATAGATGATAGCAAGGAAGAGAAGAAAGAGAATCAACCTAAGAAAAGCAGTGTCAAAATTGAAGAGATGAATATAGTCACTCATGACATTGACAGCGGGAATGACGTACTCTTGGTCTCTTCACACTTTGGTACACATGCTTTACTTGCAGATACAGATGATGACATGCATATCTGGATTCTCGATTCAAGTGCTTCCTTTCATGTCACCCCTCATCGTGGGTGGTTACAAGGGGTCGACATGGTGTTGTCCATCTTGGGGACAACTATGCATGTGACATTGCAAGTATTGGCAGTGTGCATTTGCAGTTTCAGCATGGTTCTGTCTTCACACTTCAGCATGTATGGCACGTACCTCAGCTCAAGAAGAGCTTGATTAGCACAAGGTAGCTAGGTGACGATGGTTTTCATACCACCTTTGGTGATGGGAAATGGAAGATCTGTAAGGGATCTAGAGTTATTGCCAGAGGTTGCAAGAGTGATACTTTGTATCCACTTCATGTATCTAGTGTGTGTGTCCATATTGTTGCCGTGACCGAGCAGCCAGGTGTTTCGTTGTGGCATGGCCGGTTGGGACACATGAGTCAAACAGGAATGAGAGTGCTTTCTCATTTGGGTTACTTGCCTTGTCTTTGTTGTGCTGATTTTGAGCATTGTGATCATTGTGTTTATGGTAACCATGCACAGACGTCTCATAAAAAGTCTCTTTCACTGAAATCTTCCCCTCTAGAGTTACTACATTCAGATGTATGTCAGATACCAGGATTATCTTTAGGCGAAAAGAAATATTTTGTCACCTTTGTCGATAATGCTACACAAAAGGTATGGGTTTATCCTATTCGTAGCAAGGATGAAATGCTTGACAAGTTTAAAAATTCTTGGCATTGGCTGAAAATCAAACAGATAAGACACTTAAGTGTCTTCGCTCTGACAATAGTGGGGAATATGTGTCCAAGGCCGTTCAGGCATTTTGTGACAACAAAGGGATCAAGAGGGAGCTCATTGCCAGATCCACCCCAAAATGGAGCTACAGAGCGTATGAATCGGACCATACAGGATAAGATCTGTACGATATTGTCTCATGCTACATTACCCCATGGTTTTTGGGTAGAGGCTGTTATGACAGCCATACACTTAAGTAATCGGTCACCAAACAGGTCTTTTGGGGGGGGCGGGGGGGGAGTTTACCAGGAAGCGTGGTCGGACAAGCCACCTTCATATGCTCACCTGAAAGTGTTTAGCTGCGAGGCTTTTGTGCACATTCGTAAAAAAAAACGCAGTAAACTTGAGCCAAAGCTTTGTAAATGCATTTTCCTAGGATATGATGACGAGGGTGAAATGGAGTATAGATTATGGGATCCCGAGAAAAGGAAAGTAGTACGCAACAATGATGTTATCTTCTGGGAAGATCGCATGCATAAACAGCCTGAAAAAACTAAGGAGGTCCGTAGGTTGTATTCCGGAAAGAAGTCTTTTGGACAGCAAAATATGCCCGCTGTATAGCAGCAAATACCTGCTGTAAATGAACCTGTAAATGCTGAAAATGATCAGCCAACTATTGCCCATGATAATGAGCCACTACATGTGCAAGAACAGCCAGGACAGCAAGCTGTTAATGCTGATTTGCAGGCTGAAATGCCAGGACAGCAAGCTGAAAATGCTCAACAGCCAACAAACAATGATCATTGGGTTAGAAGATCTTCTAGGGCTACTAGACAACCTAATAGATTCATTCGTGGTGCAAACAATGTGGCTAATTATGTCATGTTGACAGACTGTGGTGAACCGTCTTGCTTCAAGGAAGCAATGGACAGACAGGACAGCAAGAAATTGTATAAAGCGCCTAAAGGGTAAAAAACACTTCCATGCAAATGGATTTACAAGATGAAGGTCACTTTTCGTTCCTCACTAAAGTACAAAGCAAGATTGGTTGCAAAGGGATACAAGCAAAAACATGGAATTGACTTTGATGAGATCTTCTCTCCTGTAGTCAAGATGACTACATTGAGAACCATTTTGGGCTTGGTTGCAGCTGAAGATATGGAGATCATATAGATGGATGTAAAGATTGCCTTCTTACATGATGATCTGCATGAAGACATATATATGCAGTAGCCTGAAGGGTTTGTGAAAAAAGGGAAAGAGAAGATGGTATGTAAACTCAAAAGGAGTTTGTATGGGTTGAAACAAGCACCAAGAGAATGGTATCATAAGTTTGATACATTTATGCAGTCTCAAGGTTTCCATAGAAGTCAAGTGGATCACTGCTTGTACACCAAGAAGGCAGCAAATGGCAGCCTGATTATCTTGGTTTTGTATGTTAATGACATGCTGATCGCTGGTAGGGATACTCATGCCTTGAACTCACTGAAGCAAAGTCTTCATGCCAGCTTTGACATGAAGAATCTTGGTGATGCAAATCACATTCTTGGCATACAAATACTCAGAGATAGGTCAAAAGGATTGCTCTATCTATCTCAGCAGCAGTATATCTCCAAGGTTTTGCAGCGTTTCAATATGGAGGGGGGGAAAACAATTGGGGTTCCATTGCCTCCATATGTGAAACTCAATGCAGAGGACAGCCGTACATTTGATGATGAGAAGGCTGAAATGGTCAAGATACCATATGCTTCAGCTGTTAGCAGTTTGATGTATGCTATGGTTGCTATATGTCCTGACATTGCCTTTGCAGTGGGAGTGGTTAGCAAATACATTGTAAACCCTGGTAAAAAGCATTGGGAAGCAGTGAAAGGTATTATGAGATACCTCAAAGGCACAAAGGAGTTATGCATCTCCTACGGAAAGCAAAAGGCATCTGTTGTTGGCTTTACGGATGCAGACTATGCTAGTCATGCGGATTGCAAAAAGTCCACTTCTGGGCATGTGTTTACCTTCATAGGAAGAGCAATCTCTTGGATCTCCAAGCTACAAAAGTGTGTTGCATTGTCTACTACAGAGGCAGAGTATGTGGCTGCCACTAAGGTATGCAAGGAGGCTTTATTGCTTTCACGTCTAGTGGGAGAGATAGGCATTACAGAGTTACCTATTCTCCATTGTGATAGTCAGAGTGCTATCATGCTAGCACGGAATCCCGTCTTTCATACAAAGATGAAGCACATACAGGTGAAGTACCACTTCATTAGAGATGTACTTGACAGCAACAGCATTGAGCTTGTCAAAGTACATACAGATGATAATCCTACAGACCTTCTCACGAAGGGTCTTCTAGCAGAGCGGTTTGCTCATTGCCGACACATGATGGGAGTTGGATAGATATATGTATTTCAGCTTTGTACATACCTAGACTTAGTTGATTCTTTTCTCCTCTTAAGGCACATTACCTTTAGGTGGGAGGCCGTTGGAAATAAAGGCCCTCGTGCCTTTTAAATGTGCTCGGGTGTGAACCAACCCTTAGCATTTGTACTTTCATATATATATCTATCTAAAAACCTAAAGTGGTACACTCGTCATTGTACCCACAAATCGTGCACTCTCTCCTCTGCTCTCTCTCTCTCTCTCTCTCTCTCTCTCTCTCTCTCTCTCTCTCTCTCTGTGTGTGCTGCTAACGAACACTGACTGTCTCGATCTTTGTGCCTCCCAGTCACTACATCCAAGGACTACGGAAGGTCATATTTGCATCGAGTTACTTCTTAGGTCCAAGTTGGAGGGACTGCCCGCCAAGATGTCCATAGTCCTACTCTGCATGTAACCAAGAACAAACAGAGAACCCTGCAACAAATGATGATTGGCTAAACATCAATACTTATTACCTTACAACTCTTAGTCTACACCAGCCACAAGCATGCTTTATAGAGAAACCTAAACATCAACATTTGTTACTTCACAACTTTCAGTTTGCTTTTCTCACAATTATAACATGTTGTCAGTTGCAATCATGATATCGTTTCTAGTATGGAGGCAAGAAGAGTATTATTTACTTAACCATATCCCTTCTCAACCATGTTATGCACATATGGTGGAAATCGCTGACTTGTTCTTTCTCTAATTTCATTGAGATGATCAACCTTAAATGCCCCAACTTGTCCCATCTTTTATCTAACCTTCCCCAGTTCCCCCCCCCCCCCCCCTTTTCCTATGGCTTCATACAAAGCCCATAAAGTGAATTTGGACCACTACTAATATTTCTTTCAATATCTATTCCAAATGCATTCTCCTTGCGCTTCTCTTTTACGAGGAGACAATGCAAGTTATGTGTGGGGGACCCCAACAAAAAAATCCAACCAACAGCTAGTTAATTGAATCAGCATTTGAACTTTTGCTTACCAAAACAGAATGCAACATGCATATTCCACAAAGATTAAAAGAGGCTAGGAGTGCATCCCTCATCATGGTACTAACGGACTAAGAGCACAATACAAGAAGTCCCTTTGCTTTGATATCCATGACATCATATCAATCAAAGATTGGCTGATTAACCATACATGTATCCAATTAAGTAGAAAGGTCCATAGACAACCTTGTGGCACACCTAACGAATTTTCTTGCTCACAAATATGATGCAATTTTTATCTCTTACGTGAATTCTGATTTTGTCAAACATTAGCAAGGTCTCAATGATAGGATATATCAGAACAACTTTCTCATTGCTTTAGATGTGATGATGACATTTCTTGATTTTCATTTTGTCAAAGATTAGGAAGGTCTCAATGATGTGGTAGATGAAAATGGCTTTCTCACTGGTTTAGGCATGATGACTGTTTTCTTTTTTAATTCTGACTATACATACTGACCAAGGGGATGTTTCTCCAAACCATTTTCAGATTATCTTGCATCCCTTGGAATCCATCATTAGTGCATCGTTCCTTACTCCCACACAAAATAAAGTGGTAGAATAGAAGAATCACTAATTCATGAAAATGGCTAGATGCATGCTGAACAGTAAGACTTTACCCAATTCTTTTTGCTAAAGAAGATACTTAAAGATCAGGTGGTTGACCAGTTTGATCAGCATGTTGGTGAAGTACCTAGTGATGGCACAAGCTCTAGACAAATGATACCTAGCTCCACCTGTACTCCCACACAAAATAAAGTAGTGGAACAAAAGAATCAATCACTTACGGAAATGGCTCAATGCATGCTAAAGAGTAGCTAAAGATGCACGTGCTAGTCTATGCAAAGATTGAGAAGAACAGAGGTCACCAAGCCCGTTTGTCCGGAAGCCTTCTCCTATTCCCTCCCTCCATATTTCTCACAAGAGCCGATACCATGGTCTTAGGATGCCCTCAATGGCACCCTCTGCACAAGTGCCCGTGCTTCTTTCCTCGCCCAAGGAGAACTGCTTGAATGGTTCCAACTATTCTTTGTGGTCATGTAAGGTGGATTGTATCTGAAACCAGCCTTCCTTCTTGGAGAGGGTGGTAATTCCTTGATTAAGCACTTAATTATAGCAATCAACAAATACATATAAATTGAAATGCGCAATTTACCTTGATAATCTTGGACAATAAACACCCGGTTGGCCCCAAAAATGACGCCCCTTTCGGTATTTCTTTGACTTTAATTACTAATGGATTGAGTACAAATTGAGATTTTACAATCTCCTTTGCTGATCCTAAAGCCCCTGCTGTACATGCAACCAGCAAGAATTTTAGGCCAATTGCCCCTTGATTTTCACCCAGGAACTGTACAAATGGAACCACCAATTGGCCAAATCTTGCCCCAATTCACAATGGATAGCCTCGCACCTGAAATCTTTGTCAATCCCACGAATTTCAAGTATTGATTTCAGTGTACGATGCCTTCTCCTGTGGGCACGGATTCCAAGGTGACTACTAAAACCTAATTGCTGCAGAAATTTAGGGTTTACAACAGAGATCTCTTTGTTGTCCACCAAATTTGTCTGAGATCTGATCAAAATAGCCGAGAAATGTTGAGATCTCCTGAGAATGGGTTGGAGAAGGTGCAAAAAAGCCAAGATGAGAGAGAAATCTGATTTTCTTTGTGAGAAAACCCTAAATACTGGCCACTGCCTACTCCAGCTTGTATTTAATGCAGTCATCTATTGCTAGGCACCTCCAAAATGCTGTCACTTGATCAGCAATGTTGTTGCCAACCCTTGGAAGGTGACTCTCTGCTGGCCCCTACCTATTGAGGCCCCCAAATGGTTGTCTTCTACAGCAAATTGTTGTTCTCTGATCAGAAAATGGACCACCAACTCTCTCTCGCTCTCTCTCTCTTTCTCTCCCCCAAACTGTAATCTCACTTAAGGACTGAGACCCAACCCCCAAAAACGTTTTCTCACTTTGGATGGACATTTTTTTTGCAAAGTAGCAACCTTCTAAACCCATTTTTCAGCATTACCTAGCCATTTAACTAATTTTCTGATTTAAATAATTCTGAAAATTAATTTCAGCCCGTCTAAACCTGCCCAAAATTAAATGTGCCCATCCATAATTGAATTGGCTACCCATTTGTAACCTAGAATGGTCCCCAACCTCTATTGACCCTTGGACTAGCTTTAATTAATTAATTAATGCTAGTCCTTAGTGTCATTACCGATACTTATTGACCAAATAACTATCCTAGGGTCAAAATTGACACCAACTAACCCCCAAAGCCCAGCTAGCATAGCTTACCACAACTTTTGCCTTTAACACCACTGCATCCTCGAGGTCCTTGGCTTGTTACCATGAAATAACTGCCATGTGCATCACATGTGCTAAACAACCTTGCACATTTGATTAATAACTTAATCAAATGTTATCAATAAGATTAAAACATCTCAAAATTTCACATCCTCATAACAGTATCCTCAACACCTTCGACCTTTGGGAGTTTGTTTCTCATTCCTTTTCCTATCCGAGAGAGAATCTGGCTATCGGATCAACAATGGATCCTACTACCTTGTGGGATCGGTTCTACTCTCAAGCTAGATCCTTTGTGTTTATAAGCTTACACGATTTTGTCCTAGTGCATGTTCGCAAATTGAAGACTATTGCGGAGGTTTGGAAGAAGCCTGTATCTCTCTACCATCAAAAGACGTTTGCTCACTGCATATCCCTTGAGAAGAAACTTCAGATGCTTGGTGTTGATTATTCTCTTCCATGAAGAACCACATCAACAAATTGGAGAACATGAGAGATGAGCTTGTCAGAAGTGGATGAAGCAATGGAAGCATAAACAAATGCTGTAGTAAACTACTAATCACAAGGACAGAAGAGAAAAACACAAAAGAATACTGCAAAGAAGAGACCTCAGAACAATGCTCAAAAAATCGAATCCATGTATCAATCACGAGAACGATGACACATACAACAGTGAATCACTGGCTCGTTGGCACTGGCAATGCCTCCCTCTCTCCACAGAAACAAATGCGGAGGGAACCTGATATATAAGGGACAAAATAATGCCATAGTAGGAGCAGACCAACCAACATTTAATGCTGGTCGGCCAGCATAAAATACCCCAAATAAGCATCATAAATGCAATAATAAAATGCCCAAAATCATAGAGACAAGGAACGCCCGTTCCGAAACTTAGAAACGGATTAACGCATTCCAAGAGATCTGAACCCAGGAAACGCTGGCAGAACGTTCCTATCATTCTTGTCTTGTCTCGCCTCACGCCAACTGGCCCAACTCCCGCCTCTCTTGCCTCCCTGACCCGCCTCCCGCCTCTCTCAACTACCTAGCTCGATTGCCTCGTTGCCCGATTGCTAGGCCCGCCTCTTGCCTCTCCCGCCTCCCTAGCACCTCTCCCGCCTACCTCTCCCGCTTGCTTGGCCCGCCTCTCCTACCTGCCTAGTCTGATTCCCGCCCGCGATCATGTGAGGACTCTCGTGTAAAGTGCCAAAGTATTTGTCTAATGACTACAGATTTTTGTTCGATGGGATCATTATCTCCCCCAAATTTGGGACATTTTGGATCAGTTGTTGACAATTGCCCCAAAATTTGGGGTTTCTCAAGGATTGGGGCCCAAATTTGGCTGCAATGTCCCCAAATTTGGGGCATTGGGATCCATCATCATGGGATCTGAAAGAGCCCCCAAATTTGGGGCATTGGGATCCATCATCATGGGATCTGAAAGAGCCCCCAAATTTGGGGCATTATGAATCAATCATTGCCCTGAATTTGGAAGCTGAAAATGCACCAAATTTTGGGGCATTTTCCGTAAGGGAATGCAGGCTGGAATGCCCCAAATTTTTGGCATTTAGAATCACTCATTGCCCCAAATTTGGGAGCTGAAAATACGTCACATTTTGGGGCATTTTTAGCAAGGGAATGCAAGCTGGAATGCCCCAAATTTGTGGCATTTTCAGTAAAAGGAATGCAAGCTGAAGTAGCATCAAAGTTCAAGCATTTTTAGCAAACATTTAACACATGCATGTTGAAATTTTGGCTGCAAATTTCTGCAATTTCATTGAGCTTTACTAATTATTTGTCACTTTTATATAGACGGCAGCATTGACATCTATGGGATCTTCATCATCCTCAGCAAGTACTTCGTCAACAACTGGACGAAGTCGAAGCACTACTTGGTCATGGTGGGATGAGGTAGATGGAAGGGTGCCATTGAGAGGTGGAGGGGCTCGCCCTTGGAAATGCAAACTTTGCTCTTATGCTCGCACTAGTGGGGCTGATAAAGTGAGAGCCCATCTTCTACATGAGAAGGGGAAAGAGGTACGTTTTTGAACCAATGTATCAATTGAGAAAAGGCAGGAGTTACTTGACCGCATAGCCACTTCTATGGGGGATTCACATACCAAGAGGACGCCAAATATAGCAGTGGATCCAACAACATGGACTCCAAGGCCAACAGGGCATGGTGCTTCATGCAGAAGACCACCAGGATTAGTGGCTACGCAACCTTCTCATGGGCCATCAATGGCAACAGGTTGTGGTGTTAGACAGAGTTCATTGCACACTTCATGGGAACCAAAGAAAAAAGAGGAAACAGATGCAACAGTGGCACGCTTTTTTTACCATGACCATATTGCATTCAAATCAGCCTGGTCACCTTAATTTTTGAATATGGTGACAAAGATTGCAGAGTATGGACCCACATATAACTCCCCCTTCATCAGAAACTATCAAGACTACATTGCTTTAGAAGGAGAAAGCAGCCATAGAAATTGCAACAGCAAATATTCGCAATCAATGGGCAAGAAATGGAGTGACATTGATAGCAGATGGATGGAGTGACACACGCCATAGATCCATACATGGTGTTGTCGCATATTCTCATGGGGATGTATACTTCATTCGTAGTCATGATGCTTCAGAGATTGGAAAGAGTGCAAATGTATTGGTATCCGAGTGGTGCAAGGCAGTGCAGGCTGTTGGGATAGAAAATGTAGTGCAGTTTGTGGCAGATGGTGAACCTACAAACAAGGCAGTAGGAAACATTTTAATGGCATGTATCCACATATCACCTTTAGTCCATGCATGGCGCATTGCTTAAATAACTTGTCGAAGGATATTGGAGACTTGCCATGGGTTACATCTCTTATTGCGAAAGGCAACAAGATTATCACATTTATATATAATCATCAGTACTTGCATCCTGAGTTTCGCAAGAGAAGTGACAAAGAACTTCTCAAATACTCGGATATATGATTTGCATATAACTTTCTTATGCTTGGTCGATTGCACTATTGCAAAGGTGCAATTAGGGAACTATTTTCTAGTGATGAGTATGAAAATTGGACTGGGGCTGCCACTGCCACTACTACTGATGTGTTATGTAATGCATATGTCTCTGATAGAGATTTTTGGGATGAGGTGAATCGCACCAACCAAATGGTTAATCCTATTATACACATGTCGAGGCTTGCAGATGGCATGGATCCATGCATTGGGAAGATCTATGAAGGTATGGATCCCATGATTGAGAAGTTGGAGAGTTTGGAACCAAATACAGATAGGTATGAGCAGATCAAGGAGTTATGCATCAACAGATGGAATGAGTATGACTCTCCTATACATGCTGCAGCATATGTGCTTGATCCTGAGTTTCAAGGAAATATGCAAGAAATAGACTTTTAGGTGGTCAAGGCTTGGAACACGTTGCTTGCAAGACTTGATCCTAGCCATGAAATGCAACGCAAAATTAAAAATCAGCTCTTTGTGTATCGGCAAACATTAGGGATGTTTGGTACAGAGGATGCACTAGAGGATAGGACAAATATTGGGGCTGCTTTATGGTGGAAGGACTACAGGCCAGAAGCTCCAAAGTTGCAAAGTTTGGCTATTCGTATTCTTAGCCAAACAATTAGCTCTTCTTGTTCAGAGCAACTATGGAGCTCATTCAATCACATTCACTCAAAGAAGAGGAATCGTCTAAGTACAATGAAGACGAATGACCTAGTTTATGTGAGCTCCAATCTTTGCTTGCTAGCTCGTACATCAATTGCAAAGGCTGATTCTTTTATATGTTGGAAAAAATATGACGACGATGATGACGATGACGATGATGATAGTGATGGTGATAGTAATGGCCAGGATGTTGTTCAACAGGATGAGCATTCACGCACAATGGAGCCATATTCTTTTTTCCTTTTCTTCAGCCTTTTACCAGCCTATATGGGTAAGTTTGCCAAGTGACAACCTTTCCAAATGGTTTTTCCAACATTATCCATCATTAAATATTAATTTCAACCTTTAATTATTAAAAATTAATCTAATAATTATTTTGATGCCCAAAAAAATAATCTAGCTGGCCAATAATTAAATTGGCTAGGCATCTTTCACTCCCGAGTCTCTCTGTGCCACCTTTGACTATTAGATCAGTGTTAGGTACCATTAAACGCCACATCTCTAGTGTCACCAACTGACACTTACGGCCAAATGAATGACCTAGGCCAACAATTGACACCAGATATCACCAAGTACCTGTGCAACATAACTTATAGCAACTTTTGCCTTTGACATCCCGTGATTTTCTTGGGTCGTCCCAAGCTCATAAATTTACTCTAACCCCGATTGCACCTCACATGTGCAACATTTACTTAATCATGTGATTAAAAATTAATCCACATGTTAAGTGAGGTTTCAAAAATACATGTCCTCATGACACTTGGCCACTCCTTTAAACTCGGGAGGGAGCTTATAGAGCACAATCCCCACAAGGTGAGCCTCTAGAAGGGTGCATCACATGTATTGAAGCTAGTCTTGGACCTGTGTGACACGAAGCAAGAAAGGCTGAATAGTATCCTTCTGCTCAAACTTCATCTGCAAGAGCTGTCCATAAAGAGTGACGACATGCATAAGCAAAGGAACCTTGTACAACATCTAAAGCTTCGCCCAAATCGCGAGAGAAGTCCTCCAAGAAGTGACTGTCAGAAGAACTTCTTTGGAGATGCAACGAAGAAGAGCAAAATATACACAAGCATCATCAATATCCCATGTGAGTACAACCTCTTCATAGAGTTCTCGTCAAAATCAGTAGGAAGAGGATTAGAACACTTCACGCTCATAGGCTTCAAATTCAACATACCATAACCGCTTCTACACAAACCAAGCTTTCATAACAGCACTCCATCTGAGAGAATCAAGGCCATGTAACCTGTCATTAGTGGAACAACAAGGGGGAGCCATCTGGAGAGGATAGAAATAGAAAATAAATGCAACAAGAGGAGAGAGAGAGAGAGAGAGAGAGAGAGAGAGAGAGGACAGCCAACTAGCAGCACAGACTCCACAATACAAAGTTCACATGTAGTGTCGGATCACAAAATCTACAAAAACTGAGAAGAATCAGCCAAAAGAAGTTAGAAAGAAGCTGAAAATGCTGTTGCTCAATCTTCAGGAGCCCAAGCGGCTGTAAACACAAGGGCTGCTGATCAAAACACAATTAGAAGAGGCATTAAATGCAGTCACAAGCTGGAAGATGATCAAGAAATCAAAAATGCAGGCAACACAGCATTAAATGCAGTCAACACACTCTATAGGAGCACAGCAACAAAACGAAAATGTTTGATGGCTGGAATTCCCCGAAAACTGGTCGCCCAGCAGCAACAAACAAGGAGGATCAGTAATCAGCAATAGAAGACCTGTAATCAGCAGAAAACAGCAGCAAAAGCAGAGATCCTGAAATCTGATACCTTGTTAGAAGTGGATGCAGCAATGGAAGTATAAACAGATGCTGTAATAAACTGCTGAACACAAGGACACGAGAAAAAGACAAAAGAACGCTGCAAAGAAGACAACTCAGAAGAATGCTCGGGAAATGGAATCCATATACCAAACACAAGAATGACGCATACAACAGTGAGACATTGGCTCATAAGCACTAGCACTGCCTCCCTCTCTCCACAAAACCTATAGGTGATGATGTGACTGAATGAGAAAGGAGCCTAATATATAAAGGACAAAATAATCCCAAAATAGGAGCAGGTCCACCATCATTTAATGCTGAGGGTTTCTACCCTGCTGGAGTTGGTTCACACCCACCTTTGTGCACCTATAGGCACAGCCTCCCTTGGGAAGGCCAAGTACCTTATGCTGGTGATTGACAACTTCAGTCGTTATGTGTGGCCTTATTTCTTGGAGTACAAGAGCAAGGCGTACTCCCACTTCTACAAGTGGTAGATGTTTACAGAGAAGCAAGCCTCCTTCATAGGTCGAGGTATCTAAGCAGATCATGGCGGCGAGTTTTGTTCTAACCTATTTTTTGAGTTTTGCAAGGATCACGATGTTCGGGTGGAGTACTCGCATCCAAACACACCATCAAAAAATGATGTGGTGAAGCATGCCAATCAGACCATGCTCACAAGGGCCTAATCGATGTTGGGTGCACAAGAGTCTTCCCCATTCATTATCAGGTGAGGCAATGGCTACTACGGTACATATCCACAACAGGTCACCTACTTCGCATTGACGGATATGACTCCCTACCACACTTTTTTGGGGAAAAGCCTTCAATTTCTCACTCTTGCATCTTTAGGTGTGAGGCATATGTCCATTTGGACAAGAAGAAAAGAGGGAGCAAACTTGACTCCAAGTCAAAGAAGGTTATCTTCGTTGGTTACAGTACGACCACGAAGGACTATCAGCTTTACTCTGTTACAAGTGGTTCTTCATCATCGACTAACCACCCCTTCCCCCTCCCTCCCCATCAACCCCTCCCCTTCCTTCTCGATTACCCCTTGACACCCCTTCTTCGTCTACAACTCTTCCTCACCTTCTCCCCTTCCACCCGTGATAGCTCCTTCATCTACTACTTTGTCATCGAGTATTTCTACCCCTTACCATCTCCTTAGGTTTCTTTTGGGGGGATTAAGCCATCAAAGGGGGAGTTCTTCTTCATCGGATGAGAAGGAACTACCTTCCCTTAGTGAGGGGGAGTCATTACCAAAGATAGGTACTTTACGGGTACCGAAGGCCTCTCGGTCTCCTTCACCGTAAGCTAAGCTTATCACCATTCCTTGGTGGTATCAACAACTCATGCAAGATTCAAGGATTACTCAATTCCCTAAGATACCTCTTGGCCCACACAAATCAGCTAGACTATAGGCTCAACAAGATAGTTCACTCTACGTGAAATATACCCTTATGTCACAAATTCTTCAGGACCATGAGCCTACTACAATTGATTAGGCTCTTGAAAAGGATGTTTGTCGTAGTGCTATGCAGGCTAAGCTCAATTCTATTGAGCGGAACCAAACTTGGGAGTTGGTTCCTCGTCCGAAAAAGTGAAAGGTGATTGGTGTGAAGTGGGTCTATAAGACCAAGTATCTTGCAAATAGGACCTTGGACAAGCATAAGGCATGGCTTGTTACCAAGGGATTCTCTAAACGGGCAGGTTTAGATAACTTTGAGACTTTTGCACCAATGGCTTCAAGACACTCCAATTCAGATTATGCCTTCTCCCTTGGATCAGAAGCTACCTTTTGGAGTAGTAAGAAGCAACCTATTGTGGCCCTTTCTTCTATAGAGGCTGAGTATCATGCCCTTTGTTCTACAGCTATGAAGGTAGTTTGGTGATGTGGATACAAGATGGTCCAATTCAGATTATGCCTTCTCCCTTGGATCAGAAGCTACCTTTTGGAGTAGTAAGAAGCAACCTATTGTGGCCCCTTCTTCTACAGAGGCTGAGTATCATGCCCTTTGTTCTACAGCTATGAAGGTAGTTTGGCTCTGGTAGACATTGGCTTTTCTTATATAGGACGTACAGAGTTATGCATGGACAACCAAAGTGCCCTTGCTTTGGCAAAGAACCCAATGTTTCATGCTCACATGAAGCACATCAAGGTTCAATACCACTATGTTCGAGAGTGGACCGTGGATTCTGAGTTGGCAATGGCCTACTGTCCCTTGGAGGACAATTCAATAGATCTCTTCATGAAGCCTTTTCCCAAGGCTTCTATACTTCATCACATGAGGTTGTTGGGTCTATCGACACTCCCAAGATTTGAGAAGGGTTGTTAGCTTCCCTATTTTAGTGCGGTCAGTCTGTCATCTCCTAGTTGTGAGCTCTTGTCAAAGTCTGACAAAGACATGGGAGCTCTAGCATTTCAGTGTGCATTTCTCTTGTTTTAGGCCCTTTTCCTATGTTTGTTAGTCGATTTACATCTCTTGCCAGTGCCTACCTGCTTCCAAGCTATCCAAGATGCCATGTCATTATTTATTGCATGGCAAGTCAGTCAGATTTAGTGGATTTAAAGTATTTATAGCTGGTCTCTCCTCACTTTGGCTATCATCTTCAGCAGATTGCTCCTCCAACTTTGGGCATTCTCCTCCATCTCCGATGTTGTTGCTGCCATCATCATTTCCAGCCTGATCTAGTGCCCTCACTAACGCCTTGGGCTATGTGCAAGAACTCATTAGTCCTATTTGTATTCAGCATTTATTTTAGTCAATGCAAATTTCTTTCTTCCTTCTTCTTCCTATTGTCTCTTTCTCTTTGTGTTCGTGTACCTTCTTCCATTATGCACTCTCACAGGTTTACTGCATAATGCACCTTTTTTCGTTTAACATGCGCATCTCGAGAGCCCCTTTTCTCCATCCCTTGTCACTATGCCAAAGATGACTAGTGATTAGCAAAGTAGCTTCCAATCAAGTCGTAAGTCAAGTTGGCAAAACAAAATCAAAGAAAAATATCCCTCCCAAATCCTAAGATTCTTCTCGTCCCCCAAGAGAGTGCATTGCTACACCTCCTTGGCAATCATGAGGATGTCCTCCTACACCTATGGCTCATCCACCATGCTCACAAGGTGCTCGCACTAATCAATGGATATCCACTAGTCATGCAACATATGGACACCCCCCTCAGCTAACACCCTTGTCGCCTATCTAACTACTTTACCACTCCTTGAACTTTGGTCCTCCAACACATCTTGCCTCCATTGAGGATCTGCAAGACATGCCATTGATCTCTACTTTTGAGTTGTCATCTAACTCTAGCACAGAACCAAAAGTAGCCAAGCCCAAATTCCCACAAGACCATGTAGTCGCCAAGGTTGTGGAGCACAGCACGGCATTCTTCTTGAGTTCTTTTGTTTTTTACAGGGTCTTCTTTCTTTTGTGTTTGTACAATCAATTACAACAGTTTCTCACACTTATGATTGCCGCCCCATATTTTGATATGGTACCAAACATCCATGTTAGGATTTTCTGTGCTATTTTCTATAGCAGATCTGCGTTTACCTTGATTCAGTGCTGATTTGGCTTGTGTTTAACTAATATGGACTATTGTGCACTCTTCCAAGGCTGGGTGGCATTACTTGTTGCTAATTCTGTTAGCCTGCCTATTTTAGTCTATCTATCTGTGATCTCCTAGTTGTGAGCTCCTTCAAAATCTGACAAAGATATAGGAGCTCTAACTGTGTTTTTCCTAGGTTTGTCAAGCAGTTTAGAGTTTGTGCAGCCTCTGCATGTCAGTTTCCAGCCCCTCCTACCTTGCAACTACCCTAGGAGTGCCACATCAACCTGATCACTGCCAAAACAGCATTTCGCTAATTTTTTGGTGTATGGCCAATCACTACCTAGGTCGGTTCATCTCATTCTTTTGCCCCACAGGTTCTCCGTCAGGTGGCTGCAGTCTTCTCCTGTCCAACGTGGACGACAGGCTGCATACTCTCCATCTCTGCCACCATCGGTATTGCTGTCATCATTATTCAGCCTGATCACGTGCCCTCACTGATGCGTTGGACTGCATGTAGGGACTGATCAGTCCTCTCCTTTGTATTCAGCATTCTTTGTTTATCAATGCAGATCTCTTTCCTTCATCTCTTGCTATCTTTCTCTCTCTTTTCTTCATGTTCATGATTGAAGATTCTCTTCCATTGCACACACTCACAAATTCGACCTGTTTTCTGCACTCTCCAACCTGTGTTTGACCAGCAGTCCCTGCATTTTCAGTTTTGGACCAACTTTCAGGATTGGGCAATGCTCCTCTGTGATTCACAACTGCTACAAAACTTGTGTTTGCTTCTCTGCACACTGCGCCATGATTTGCGAACTACCCCTGGGTAATCTCAGCCTGTCATGTGCCGATTGCCTATATTTATTCCCTATGAGCGGCAGTCATCTTCTTCCAACACATGTTTTTGCACATCCCTACATTGCTTGGACTCTTGGACTTGTGCTACTTGGGCTGAAGTCTTGGCAACTCTCTCTCTCTACACATCTTCTTTACTTCATCTTCTCTACCTCTCCTCTTCAATGGCACCTCCCTATTGATCTACTAATGATAAGCTCAAGGGACTTGACTATCTCACCTAGTGAAACCGGCCTGTTCACTGGGAAGGGCGGTAGTGTACAACCAAAATATATAAATGCTTTCACCCAATTTAATAGTCGCCCACTTTACCTAAACTTAAAGACACAGAATCAAGAAGACATACAAGAAGCTAGAATGCTCCTGTTGTGACATAGACACCCTGTTGGCCCCTAAGTCAGGCGCCCCTTGCAGTATTTCTTTATTTTTAAAAAGAGAGAGAGTACAATGGGCTGTCTTTCACCTATTCTGGGTGAAATTTGACAGCATAACAGTGCAATTACTGACCCAAATCAAGTTGACCAGGAGGGGAAACTTTGCCCAAGTCTGAATCTTCTGGTTGGAGTGCAAAATTGACCATTTCAACCTGCTGTATTTACTAGTTCAGACCTGTTCTGAAACCTGTTTACAACTCATACTGTTCCCTGTACTATTCAGCCCACTGTAATTACTGGTTCAGACCTGTTCTGACACCTGTTCTCAGCTCATATTGTTCCCTGCACTGTCCTGCATCATCTGGGCCAAGTGCCCCTTGATTCTAACATCAATTGGGCTCTGAAATAACCTCTGAACAGTCCAGAATCAGAACTGATTTAATGCTGTTTCAGACACTTGCTTGGTGAGGTTACCACCCTCACCTGTTCCTGCTTGTGGGCAGCAAACAACTGCTCCTGTTTCTGGAGAAAAGAGGCTCTTGCCTCATGCAAAAACAGCATATTCCACACAGCTGTACCTGAATCAGAAGAGAGGCCCTTGATTCTACAGCATAATCATACTGTCAGGGAGAGAGAGAGAGAGTAGGAAGCAAGCCCAGCCCTCTGTGCACCATAGACAAGATAGACCAGCTCTCAAGAGCTCTCCATCTGCAGCAATCCATCTCCCTTTCACAAAAATGAGCCCCCCATGCATTGAAACTCGTTTTTGTGCTACCCTCTCTCTCTCTTTTGGGAATTTATGCCCAAATTGTGACACATGGCATACATGTAACAATTTTCCTGTTTATACCTTTCGGACTAAAATTCTCCATCCTCGGTTCAAAATTTGACCTCGGCACAGACCAAAGGATTAATCCTCGTACAAAAACGAAGATAATGACGCGAACACATTCTGGGGTCCAAAAATAGTAACTCCCTAAATTTTAGGAGTTGCTTCCATTGCATCCCCACTAGTCTTCTGACCATCTTTGCAGACTATGGCTACATCCAAATCTGTAATGTAGCTCAACTGAAAGTGAATTTCCACTGATGACCCCACATGGACTAATCTCTTGCAGATTTGTCCATCTTCACTTTGAACTAGTCTCTTCCAGGCTAGTTCTTCAACACACTTATCCATATACACTTTCACAAGTCTCTTCCACGCTTGTCAATCTACAGTGCCATCAGTCTCTTCCAGACTTATACTGGACCTTAACTGTCCAGTCTTGACTCACTAGACATTCCTGTCCGTTTCACAAACTGGCCATGCAACTCAGGCGTTTAGATTTCGAGAGGGATTCTTCCAAAAAGAAAAACCAAATAAAATATGTAATAAAGAATCAACAAAAAGGTAATAGTTGTCACAGTCTTGTGACACCTAGACTACCATGATGAAAGCTTGGTTTGTGCAGAAGCACCTCTAGTATGTTGTTGCAAGAGCTATCTTGCATCACCAGATGACAGAGCCACAAATCCTATTCTAACACATTGGGACCGAGACAACTACATGCTCATGCCTACTCTACTCTTCTCAAATACATCTCTAAAGAGGTCCTTCCAATAGTAACCTCCCGAAGAACAGCTTCAAAAGTGTAGAAGAAGCACCACCTTATGTGCAAGGCTCCATCAACCATGTGAGCTATTGTTGAGAAACCCTTCACCTGCAGTTTTGCGTTCTGCGTTTTGCATTTAGGGTTTCACAGTGGACAGCCCCAAAAAGGGGTTGGGTGCCCAAAGTGGGGCATCATCCTCGACAACTGACGCCCTCTCTCTGAGCGTCACCCTAGACAATCTCTTGCCTATTTATAGGCTGCCTCTGTCACTCATCCTTTACAACAGCTGATTCATTCAATCCATCACCTCTTCTCTCCAACCTTCAACTGCCCTCACACCTCTTCAAGAGGACATTGCAATTCGTAGTTTGTGGATGTCTTCATCATCTTCCTTGTGCTATGGCACCCTTGTTCCCTTGTATCACATTCACTCCATGATTCAGATCTTCATCATTCCATTCATCAAAGTTTCTTCTCTCTTCTCTTCTCTTCTCAGTGTTTGCTATGAGTTCACTCCGTGCTCCTCTCCGCAAGCCCTACTGTCTCACTGGTACATCATCATTTGACATGGTATCAAAGCTAGATCTAATCAAACAACGACAAAGATCCTCCACTCCAGTGAAGTCAAAGACCGGTGGCAAGTTCAGCATCCACTTCTCTTCTTCTTCCGCTGCATCAACATCCTAATTGGGGGCTGCTCCCTCCTGCGTTTGTTGTTTTCCAGCTTGCGTTTAGGGTTGTTGCTGCCACCTCCACCTCCCTACTGCTGGCGGCTCCTCCATGCTACTAGCGGCTCAGCCAAATTGCTGGCAACTGTTCTCTGTTGTTGGTGGCTCAACCAGACTACTCACGGTTGTTCTCTGCTGCTAGCGGCTCAACCACACTATTGGCGGTAATATTCTGCAGCCGGCAGCTCCTCCCTCATTTTTAGGCTGCATTTGCAGCTGGCGGCTCTTCCTTGGCAAATTGCTGGCAGCTGTTCTCTGTTGTTGGTGGCTCAGCCAGACTACTAGCGGCTGTTCTCTGCTGCTAGTGGCTCAACCAGACTACTGGCGGTAATATTCTGCAGCCGACAGCTCCTCCCTCGCTGCTGCAGGTTGTGTTTGCAGCTGGCGGCTCCTCCTTGGCAACTGGCAGCTCACTTCCAACCCTTCTACTGCCCTCCCAGCCCTTGAGGCAGAGTTCATGGTTCGTGGCTAACCTCTTCCTTCTTCAACAAGGCACACTAGTACCCATGGCTTCTTTACCAACAAATGACCAGACTAGTGGGTGCTCTTATTGTGGCATCACCGAACACACCACCGATGCTTGCCAACTTCAATCTTTGCTCCCTACCCCCCCCCCCCCAAAGTATATCCGTCTCCCACCTAGCACTTCCTGTGCCACCTCTCCTTTCTAGGACACAGAAATCATTCTGCATCGGCTATCAAAGTGCTATGCTCAAGGCAATAAGACGCATCCAATGCGCACTAAGTCCTTCCGAGCATATGGAGGATTGATTGACGCTACAACCTCTTGGAGATCGTCACAATGCCAACGGCAATCTTCTCCCACCTATTTTCGGGTATAGTAGCTACCACGGCCCGCGGTTCTACAATCCGCTCCATCAAGAGACAATGATTGTTTGATACCGTCTCCTCGTCGGTCCACTCCTTCGAGAGACGGTGGCTGCTCAACTCCTTCCTCTTCTTCGGCTTCCTAGTCTGCTCCATTGAGAAGCAAAGATTGTTGCCCACTCATTGCTCAGTCTGAGCCCCACCCTTTCACCCTCGCCTACTCAGGTTCGAGAGGCCACCTCTGGGAGTTCTTCACCACCCCAAATACCTTCTTCAGCACAACTGGCGATACTTCCTTCATCCTCAAACATTTCGGAGTCCGTGATCCATGAGTTTTTGGATTCCCTATCTACCTCAGATAGGGATTCAGAGAGGGATGATCTTTCTTTGCTCTCGGAGGGGCATCTACATCTACTGCAACTTCCGGGGGGCTCCCTATTCCTCTAGTTTCAAAGGGGGTCCCCACCCACCGCTCAATCCTTCGCACACCCTAGCAGAGGCCTTTTACCTCCTCCTCCTACTATTGGATGGGGTGGCTTCCTTCCAATAGTCATCTCACCTATTGATACCCAGAATCTCGAGAATCTACCTAGATCAAGACCTTGGAGATTCAGCCGCGACTTGGTAACGAGGCCTTTGTATTCTTTCTTGCATGGATACACGGAGCTAGTGGCTTCTCTCCCAATGTTGAGTTTTGGGTTCTCCAATTCACTTTGTTCTCTCTTCTCAGTGTTTGCTGAGTTCACTCCATGTTCCTCCCTACAAACCCTAGTATCTCGCTGGTATGTCATCTTTTGACAACTACGACCCTCTACAATCAACTATAGACTATCAAGTTCACGGCAACTAATACAATTCAATCCTTTTTTTGTAAGGTGAGATACACATGATCAACTTTGACACACGCAGTCCACCCTTCCAAAAGCACATCTTGAGGGGGACTATTCTCTACAAGCTTCCTCCCAAGTTTGATGGTGTAGCCAACATCTTAGAAGCTCAAACCTTGACAACACCAATCAATTTTGAGCATATGTCCTCCATTCTCTTGCATTTACAAGAAAGGCTACCATCTCAATATAGTAGCCATCAAGAAGATTATGTAGCTTTAGAGAGGGATGACAAGATGAGAAAGAAAAAGGCACAATGTTGTCATTGTGGCAAGAAGGGGCATCTCTGAAATGAGTACAAGAAACCACTAGCATTGCAAAAGGAGCAAAAGAAGAAGAAAGGTAGGGACTCCGGAGATGTGTCGAGAGACGTGCGAGAGGACAGCGATGGCGGACCTTCATCCCTCGTGACCTAGCGACCACGTCATCGACTCTACGCAGCCACGGACCCTGTCGGTACGTGCCGTTGCTGCGCCCGTCAGTACTTGTTGCCACACCTGTCGCAGGTACTGCCGGCCGTCTGTACCTGTGCCTATTAATCTTCCCCCGTCGTCTGTCCCTGTGCTCGCCTTCGTCTATGCCTCGCGCTTGCTTCCTGGACGGTTGCTGCGACTTCGTCTGCCCGCCTTCGTCGACGTTTGGCGTCTGCCCCGCCTGTCAAACGCTCCCCCGCCTGACGTCTGCCCTGCTTGACGGCCGCCCTGCCTGACGACTGCCCCGCCTGACGTCCGCCCTGCCTGACGTCTGCTCCGCCTGTGGTAGACAGCTCTGCGTCAGCGTGCAGGGCTGACGCAGCCACGTTTAAGCCTCAACAGTGTTTCACCCGTCACCCGACGCCCCGGTTCATCTGCGCGTGTCTGTCCGGTTCTCCGTTGCAGTCCTGTTGCTGCAGTCGGGTGGTGCACTGATTTTGTAGGTCTGCGAGACCTGCAGAGCGAGCAAGAGAGAGAACCAGAGAGAGAGAGAGAGAGAGAGAGAGAGAGGGCGCGAGTGCGAAAACAGCAGTATGGCTGGCCTGGATATGGATTTTCTTGACCGGACGGTAGCAGCCCTTGGCCCTGATTCCGATGCAGAGGAGCCGGAAGATATGGTGCCATGCACGGAGGAGTTGCCGCCGAGTTCTGAACTGCCGCCTGCCGGCAAACGCTCCAAGCATACTTCTGATGAGCCAATGAGTCCTCCGGAACGCTCCTATGCGCAAGTGGCCTCTGATCCTGTGGATTCGCAGGAAATTGACTGGGAGCATTTGCTGGACTTTGCCAATACTCTGCTTGGCGATTATGTCCAGCATAATAATGAATCTTTTTCTGTTGCGGGAACGGATGATGTGCTGGAAGCCATGGTGGACCCCAAATCAGTCTTGCGATCCTTCTCGGTATTTTATGACCGTGCAGTTATACTTTTCTTCACTGGCAGGATCCCAATGCTTTCGCATATTCACTAGTGGTTGCACCATTTATTGCAAGGGGAGTCTGTTAAGGAGATCTTCCTTGGACCTCGCGGCTTTTATGAGGTGCTGTTGAAATCGGAAACGCATCGAGCTGAGCTCCTGTCCAAGTTGCCACTATTCTTTGATCGCCGCTTGGTCCATGTTGTGCCATGGCGCCCCATGGCCGACTTCCAGCGTCTGCTTCAACGAGAATGCCCGGTGTGGGTGGAGGTGGAAAATTGTCCGGCGGTCTATTGGCCCATGTTGAAGGATGCGATGGCGGTTGTGGGAACAGTGCTGGTTCCCCCAAGCCTCAGGGCGATGAACCGAAACCGTTTATGCATGCTATGGGACACGGCCAGGAAAAGGCCCGCGTGGCTTCGCCTCAATTGTTCGGGCATGCATCCTTTGTATTTTCGCTTGAAATGGGGCAACTTTGCAGGACACTACTTTTCATGTGGTAAATTGGGGCATTTCATGGCCGAATGCCCTGAAAGGCAACCGTCTTCGGAGGATGCGCAGGTTGTGCTGCCCAAGGATGACATGGTGCTTGATGCCACGCCCTAGAAAGCCCTTCAGTCTCCTCATGTCATGGATAAAGGCAAACAACAGGTCCTGAGTGTGGATTCCCGTCGCACTGACTGGATTGAGGCACGTCCCAAAAAATGTAAAAAGTTGGATGCAGGCCTGGCGGATCCTGTGCCTACTGCTTCCCAGGATTCCGTGCGCACGTATACGCGCAGGAAAGAAATGGCCACTTCACAGCAGGCTGCGCGTCCTACGGCCCCGTCTGCCACCCGTAATCAGTCTCCAAGGAGAGTCTATACCGATGGCCCCAAAGGCCCACCTGCTAAGCTGGCGTTTGATGCCAAAGGTAATGTTATTACACCCTGGGATCGGCGTTATCCCCGCCCCTCTCCCAAGGCAGTGGATTTCCCTTCTACCTCTAAAGTAGGTCGCCAGAATTCGTTTGCAGTATTGGCTGATTTTCTGGATGAGGGTGTCCTGGATGCTCTCGCGGAAAAGGTGAAATCGAGGCAGCAGGCGCCTCGTTCCTGACTTCCTTCTTTGAGGATACATGAAGATAGCCACGTGGAATGTGCGAGGCATTTGCTCTCGCCATAAGCAACATGCCATGTGGACCGTCTTGCATGAGAACCAGTGGGATGTATTGTGTGCAGTTGAGCACAAAAGTCACGGTGAAGCAGGAAAAGTGATGGACTGTCATGGATTCCGTCTGTTTTATGCAGGGACCCATGCTACGCACTATTCGGGCGTGCTGATGATTGTCCATGAGAAATATCAGCATGTCCTTGTTAAAAATGATGTGCAGGGCCGCTTTCTGGTGATCGAAGTCTTATTTGAAGGAGAGATTTTATGGCTGTTGGGCCTCTATGCTCCGAATGATCCCGCATCCCAACGGGATCTTTGGTCCACTTTGCAGGGCTCCATGTCACTCGGCCGAAGGGGGTTTTTGATGGGAGATTTCAATATGTGTGTTGACTCTTCTCAGTCCACTTCAGGGCATTCGGTAATGGATACGCCGGAAAGCCGGGTGTGGAGTTCCTTTGCTTTGCACGTACTCAAGCAAGATCTTTGGTCGTGGCTTCACCCTTCTTTTTCAGGGTTTACTTTTCATTCCGCACAATATGCAACTACCTGGTCGCGACTGGACAGAATGTATATCATGCAGGGGGATGATTTTCTTCCCGAGATGCTGGAAATGAAGGTCTTGCAGCAATATGCGTTGTCGGACCATTTCCCCCTCCAGCTTGAGATACGGGCACAATCTATTGCACCTTTTATGCAATTGCTGGATAGGCTCCCTTTACGTTTCAACTCCTCTTATTTGAAGCATTCAATTTTCCAGGGCTATATGCAGCAGTTGATTGAGAGGTTCTTATTGGACTTCGCCTCTGAGGGCTTGCCTTCATTTGCACGGCTGCTCTCTAATGTGCAGCGGGTTGCTCGACAGTATGGGATCCATCATGCCTCGCTTTGTCGCCGACGTCGACATGCAGCAGAAGACTTACTGGCTTTGGTCCGTTCCTTGCTTCGGGATTCCCCAGATGATGATTTTCTGCTGTCACTGGAGAGGCATTTGGCCCATCTTATTCAAGTATTTCAGTTGAAATCTTATCAACAGACCAAGCTGCACAACTTGACTGACACATTGCAAGATAGTGCCTGCCAGTCTCATAAGTTCTTTCGCGCCTTGCATGCGTCTCCGGCTCGCGAAAATATGACCAGACTCCAGGATTCGGAAGGTCGCGTGGTCACTAATCCGCAGACCATTGTCACTATGTGCAGAAATTATTTTATGGAACTTCTTGGTTCTTCTTCCTCGCCTTCTAGCCCAGTTACGCATGCCCGCTCGGTCTTCTATCATCTGGTCCGCCAACAGGTTCTAGTTGATATGCAAGCCACTTTGGAGGCGGATATTTGCGAGGAGGAGGTTATGGATGTTTTGTTGCACCTGCCGAAGGATAAAAGTCCTGGCTGGGATGGTCTCATTAATGAATTCTTTCAGACCTCGGCCACGCAGTTGGTGAAGCCATTGGTGGTCATGTTTCAGGAGGTTTGGGAAACAGGGGTCATGCCCTCCTCATGGAAAGAAGGCCTTATCAAACTAATTCCAAAGGTCCCTTCGCCGTCAAAGCTGCAACACTGGCGACCAATCTCTTTGATGGGCTCCATGTATAAAATCTACTCCAAAGTGCTGGCGAATCGGCTTCACAAGCACCTTCCAGCTATTGTGCATCCTCTCCAATATGGTTTCATTAAGGGCCGCAACATTCTGCATAATATCTTAAATGTGCAAATGGCTATTGACTATGCGCGGCACTCCGGTCAGGAAGTGGTATTGATTCAATTGGACTTGGAAAAGGCGTTTGATTATGTGGACTGGTCTTTCATTGCAGATCTCATGTCTGCTATGGGCTTTGGTACCCGGATGTCCCGATTGATCTACACCATTAGTGCTGCGGCTTCCTCCAGAGTTATGCTTAATGGTGGGGTTACAGAGCCATTTGTCCTTGCACGCTCGGTCAGACAGGGTTGTCCTTTGAGCCCTCTCTTTTTTGCCCTGGCGACTCACCCGGTCCTTTCAATGTTATCCTCCATGGCAGCCTCTGCTCAGCTGGCCGGTCTGTCTCTTCCATTGGGTCAGCACTTCGTTAGCCAATCTTTGGCTGATGACACCTTTATGATTTTGCAGGCGGACAGGGACAACATTCGAAGGGCATTAGATGTTTGGACACTCTTTGGTCAGGCCTCTGGGCTTCGCATCAATGCCTTTAAGTCAGCCCTTCTCAGTTGTACAGAGCCTGATTTACAGTCATTAGGCTGGCAAGGCCAGGTGGTTTCCCGTGGCTCCATTGTCAGGCATCTTGGATACCCATTGGGGGTGGATGTACGGCCAAAAGACCTGCTGGAGTGGATTTCACAAAAACTGGCGGCGAAGTTTATGTATTGGAAGTCGCAAGCGTGGCCATTCCATGTCCGCCTCAAAGTGGCCCAGACAATCATGCTACCAATGCTAACGTATTTCCTGCCTTTGTTGCCATGGACGCCTACTACTTTGAAGGCTCTCACTCATCCCATCCGTTTCATGCTATGGAAGAAGGATTCACTGCAGGCAGGCATTTCGTGGATTTCATGGTCACATGCATGTACCCCTAAGCGCATGGATGGTGGAGCTATTTTGGATGCACAAACTCATATGCTAGCTCTCCGTTGGTCCCTTTTTCATGCCATGTGTGTGGATCATCACCCGTGGACCATCATAGCCTGTTATTTTCTTGAGGACAGCGGGCTCCGCCATGGTAACACACGGCTTCGGGCCTCCTGGTGGCATGTCCTTAATGCTGACTCTCGTTTTTCCAGTCCCTCTTCCTCTTTGTTACTGCACTTGGTCGGCTCTTGGAAAGTGGTGCTCCAAAAGGCCCGTTGGCACCCAGTAGGGGACCGCTTGCAGACTAACTCCTTTCAGCTGGAATTGTTAGCAGTATCGAGACTCCTTTCATGGGAAGATAAACATCAGCTCAGACCAAGATTTAACCGCATGGCCCGTTTAGGTGTGACGTCGGTTGCGGATGCTACCCTTGCCACTCGCAATGTCCTCGTATCGTTTCGGACTGCTAGGCGACTCTTCAAGATCCCGAGTGGATACCGTGATTTATGGGAAAAGCTTTCGTCGGAGCTTCAGGGTAGGCAACCCTTTCCTGCCCTGGCTGTGGATCGCCCTTGGCAGGACTCGGACCTTGCAAGCCGGCTGAGTCTGGAAAAGGCCTCTACTAATCGGGTGTATCATCTTCTCATTCAAGATCACCAATGGCTGGGTGAGAAAGCTAATACTGTTTGGGGATTGCGGAAATCCCTGTCATGGTGGCAGACAACGCTGATGGAGGGCTGGCTGAATAAGACACCTTTCAAATGCAAGGTCTTTCTTTGGCGGGTGATGATTGGTGGTCTTCCTCTGGCCTCGGCCCTTGCCAAGCGTCGCATCTCGAATGGCAATTGTTTCTTCTGTACCACACCGGCGGAATCGGCCCGACATCGTTTTCTCTCTTGCCCGCTCGCCAAGAATATCTGGTCACTCTTGTCGCACATTTGGCGCGCGGTGGTGGGGTCCTCGCTAACTCCTTTCGACTGGGTTTTTGTACGCCCGAAGTATCCCACACCGCCACAGTTGCATGTGAAGATCTTATTTCACTTTTTCAGATATTGGGGATGCTGGCACATTTGGACCACGCGCAATGCTTTTCTCTTTGATTCGGCCTCTAATGTACCGCGACATATTGCCAGGCTTAAAGGGCTCTTGCATTGGCAGCTAGATCTCATCCGACACTCCGACTTGCTCCCTCGGGAGGATTTGCATCCGTGGCATATGGCAATTGCCTCTGGGTCGTTGCCATGATTGGTGTAACTTTTTTAGTGCATTACTACGGGGATTCCCCACACGTTGGCCTAGGGCCCTCGTGTCTCTTGTAATCAGAAAAAAGAGAGAGAGAACCTCTTCACATGATGGCTTTGTGTCATCATGTATCTTGTAATCAAGTAATCTTGTATTTTTTTTGTAATTAATACAATTACCTTTTACGAAAAAAAAAAGGTAGGGACTCCTCTGAAGAGTCATCGTTATCTTCTGATTCATATTCAAACTTCAAGACCTCTGACTAAGCTAAATGCCATGACTCTGAAGGGCTCCTCTTTCACTGTCTAGCCCTAGTGGTGTTCTCATCCCTCAACTCCCCAATATCAAAGAGAGAGTGTGAGAGGGGGGTGGCAATGGTGGTGGTGGGACATCTTAGCCTCATCGATACCTAGATGCGATGGATCCCAAGTGCAACTTCCTAAATGCATTTTTTAAGTCTAGCAAGTTTTGAAATCTTGGAGTTGGGATTAACATCCAAGTTCATGGTGAGCTATTTTATTTGACACAAAACGGGCTTTGCTCCTAGTCTAAGCTCACATGAGGGGACACTTTGGTGGTCTACGAGTCACAAGCAAGGAATCCACGGTCATGATGTACTTTCAGCAGAGCCAATTCATGACAGGCATTGAGAGCTACCATGGAACACTTGGTGTTTTTAAGGATCCGCATAATCAACATCGACATCAGTGTCTTTTTTAGGCACCTTGGTGGTGGCTTGATCTCCCAATACCTAGGTATCCATTGTCCTACCAAGTGTCATTATTGTATATACTATGATGAGTCATTATCATAGTATCTTTTATTATATAGATCACTCATGGTCTGAGAAAGGGTATTAGCAAACTGTACATTTCACAAGTTGGCATATGTATATCTATGTGGGCATTTGTGTGTTTTATGCTAGAGAGGATTAAGGCTGGCTACCTTGATTTCGGGCACTACTTCCTCACCTATCCAACTAGTATTTGGACACCTAATTCAAGCTAATACCCAACTCGTCATCCACTTTGGTACTTTTTGTGTCTATTTATAGGCAAGCTCCCTCCTCCACAATTAGTCACTTCATTCGAATCTTTGTGGAGAGAGGAAGATCATGCCCACTACCCATAACTCAGAGTCCAAGCTTTGAGTTGTATTGTGCCTTGGTACATGGATTCCATTTCTCGAGCATATCCTTCTTCATTTATTTCGTTCTTTGCAGTAATCTTCTTTCTTTTTGTGTTTGTGCAGTTTATTACAGCAATTTCTCACACTACAATTCCTATCCCATATTCTTACAATCTACTCTTACTATCTTACATGTTAATCTTCCTACCTTTTAACAACGGGAATCCTATTTATCCCTTCACTAAAGCACGAAAAACATCTTCATTGAAATAGAGGTATGTATGTTGTAAGGTCTCATGCAAGTACTTATGCTTGATTTACAATTCAATTAGGGACCAACACTGCATGGACCTACCAGATTAGGCTAGGTTGGATACTTGGACACTTCGACACTACCACAGCAGCTTCTTCCTGTTGAGCTAAAACATGCATTACTTGATGATTAACCTCTTAAACAGCCCCAAAACACACTAAAAAATGCTCTTTTAGAGTAAAACCCTAAAACGGAGAGCGGTTCGAGAGAGTTCAGTGGAAACCCTAAAACAAGGAGCGGTTCAAGAGAGTTTAGTGGAAACCCTAATTTCTGGGGCACCCTTCCACATCTATAAATAGACAAGTTGCCCCCATTCAGCCTTATTCCGTCTGTGCAGGTTTCTCACTCCACGTGCAGATTTCAGCCATCAGTCTCCTCCCACGTGGCTGTCCAACCCTCGAGACTGCTGCCACTCCATCCGTGTTTGCTCCTACTGCTGCCGCCTTCATCCATGCTAACGTCAGCTGCTGGCGACATCATCATCTGCTGCGATCTGATCATCCAGTCATCACCAGCCACATCAGACATTGTTTCAGCCTGCTGTTTACAGCAGACTGTGCGCAGTTTCCAGCCTCCGATCGGTGGTACACTGCTGCGTTTACCAATTTCCAGCCTCCACACTACTGTGTTTTGGTGACCACCTGCTGCCATTCACTATTCAGCACTCTTACACTCCGACTGGTGGTCACAGACTTGGGATTCGTCTCCGGTGGACATCACTGTGACATTAATGTGACATTAAAAGTGATATTTAATGTAACGTTAAGGTCACAAATATTTAATGTGACATTAAGGTAAATCTAGGGTAACACGCACGAGGATGACCGTCCGGGCTTGGGCACCCGAATGGGGTTAAGGGGAGCCTAGAGAGTAAGAGAGTCCAAGAATAGTAGGACTCACCAAAAGTGGATGGCTGGCAGAGGAAACGGGGAGAGAGGTGCCAGCACTTATCTAGGCATGGTTGGGAGGAGAAACAAATCACTCGTGCTCACGAAGGAAAACTATTTTTTCTGGCTTCATCGTCTTCTTCTGAGTCATCAGACATTGGTATCAGAGCCGACAAGTAGTGTCGTGTGGACTTGTGGAGTTCTTCATCGATGGTCTCGTGGTTCGTTTCAGTTGACGAGTTGCCAGCCAGGATGCCAGTCGCGTGAGGCTCGCCCGCCAGCGTTTCAGTCGATGGGTTTCATACGTCACGCAGGAAATTTCAGTCGACGGGTTTTTTTTCGTCGACCTATCACGAATCCGTGAAGTCGCTGGTCAAAGGTGTTGGGTGACACGTCACGTAAAGTTTGACGTGACGTGTATCTATGTCACGTCACTTATCGAGGGGGCAGCTACCTTTTCATGCCTGTTCGTGAACGCCATAGGCTGATCGTGGGCACCCGAATCCTGGTCACGCCTGTCCGTGAACACATCGACGAAACACACATTCTTCTCCTTTTCACGGACTGAAGCCGAAGTCATTTTTATGATGCGTGTTTGATCAGTCGACTGCGTGTTCGGAATTCTTCTTTTCAGCCTCGACTGCATTTACATCACAAGTACAAGCTCAGCAGAGAGCAAATTCAGGAAAGGGGCATTGATGGCCTGCGTGATTATTAAAGAAGGGGGCTGAATACTAGTCGTTTCTGCAAAGAAGCTCCATTTCCTGCGTAACCGACTTTGTTCGGGCGATAAAATTTGTTCCTTACTCTTCGGGTTTATTTTCAAACCAGCAACAACTGCCTGCCATTAAAATCAGGGAAGTACTTTACTTTGTATGCAAATTTCTTATCTTTGCTTTCCAATTCCAGTGTATTAATGGCAGAAAAAGGGAAAGAGAGAGTAATGGAAGGTTCTAGTTCTGGGGACCATCCTATGGTAGATCCCCAGGAACCAGAAATGCAAGAAGAACAGTGGAAAGAATTTTTTGCTACACGAGAGCAATTTGATGATCTTACTGCTCGTGTGCAAGCTCAGGGGGTTCAAATGGAATTTTTAACCCAAACACTCACTAAAATAAAATCTCAATTAACTTTATTGTTAGAAAGAGATAAAAATAAGATACAAAACTCGGATGTCCCATCTTCATCGAAAGATTTAGATGTGACTATGCGAGATCCTAAGGAAACCCACCATAAATTGAGGGATAATCCAGCTCTAAAGGATATGAAACCACCTTAGTTTCACGGGGAGGAAAAAGACAGAAATAAAAATACAATCTTTAATTTCCTCCAAAAATGGGAAGATTTACATAAACTTAAGAATACCCCACCACATCTCCAAGCATTGGAGGCTAGTTTAACTTTGGGGCCCAAAGCATATAAGTAGTGGCGGACTTTAAAGGAGGCAAATAAAATACCTGAAACTTGGGCTCAATTTGAATCCGTCTTTTTGAAAGAATTCCTTCCTGAAAATGAAATGGAAAGAAATTGGGAAGATTGGGGTTATGTCAGACAAAAGGGACGACCCCTGCTGACATATCTGGAGGAATATCGTGAGATAATCCTCAAATTGGAAGGAATAGATGAATTTCAAAAAACAAGAGGATTCATTAGGGGACTAGATAAAGCATGTAAAAAGGAAGTAAAAAGGAGTTCACCTAAGACGCTGGAAGAGGCAATTAAATTTGCATTAATTCATGAAGATAGTATGCGTCCAGGTACACTCACTAGTCTCACTGATACGGAGCCCAAGTCTAAGGAATTAGAAACCTCAAAATTTGTGGGCAAATTTAAAAGGAAAATGCCATTCTTTAAGGGTAAAAAACAACCTTTTGAAAAGAAACCATATGTGAGGCCAAAGTTAAGTCCTGATGACTTTGATAAGGCCAAAAAAGAAAAGTTGTGTTTTAATTGCCTATCCCCTAACCATGCTGCTTGGAATTGCCCTCAAAAGAAAAAGGGGGAAGATAAAGGAAAGGATAAGGACAAGGGCAAGGGAAAAGAAAAACAAATCCATGTAATGCAGACCTTAGAATTAAAGGGGCATGAAAAGTACAAATCTTTAGAGGTCTTGCACATGGATGTACAACATAAGTGTTGTATGTCAACTTCTATGTGGCAGCCTACTTTTGGGCCACATGATTTACTTAGAGTACATGGATTGATAGCTGCAAAGAGGGTTAGAGTCATGATTGATGACTCTGCCACACATAATTTTATAAATTATGCACTTGTCAAAAAATTGAAACTTCCCCAACAAAAGAGTGGGCATCAATATGTTGTTCGTATGATGCAAGGCCAAGACAATAAAATATGGGATACAATGGTATCCAATTTGGAAATTGAGATTCAAGGATATAAAGATAAACTTGATTTCCAAATTATGAACATGGAAAGAGCTGATATTGCTCTAGGGAGGGAGTGGCTATGGGGATTGGAACCATCCTTAAAGCGTAGTTATCACCATAATACACTGGAATTTGAAAGGGATGGTAAGACTTTTGTCATTCGAGGTGAACATGAAGTATCTGATAATCCTTTGCTGTGTTCTACTGAAGTTCAGAAGCTGATAAAGAAGGAAGTTTGTGAGGTATATATGTTATGGTCTATTCCTGTACAGAACACTTTTACTTTCTGTAATATAAAACAACAATTTTCTTATGTTTGTGAGTTGAATGTTAATAATGAATTAAGTAGTTTGTTAGATGATTTTAAAGATGTATTTCCTTCTGATTTACCAAGTGGCTTTCCACCAGATCGAGGTGATATAAATCACCCAATTGACATAAATAAGGATACACACCCTATTTCTAAACCACCATATAGGTTAAGCGAAACACAGCATCAAGAAGTTGAAAGACAAATTAAGGATTACCTGGATAAAGGGTTTATTCAACCCAGTAATTCACCTTGGGCTTCACCAATTTTATTGGTAAAGAAAAAAGATGGTTCTATGCGACTTTGTGTTAAATATAGAGCACTTAATAAAATAACGGTGAAGAATAAATTTCCTATGCCCAGAATGGAAGATCTTTTTTGATCAATTACAAGGGGCAAAATTCTTCACAAAGATAGATTTAAGATCAGGCTATCACCAAGTAAGAATTAAGGCACAAGATGTTCCCAAGACAGCATTTCGTACTAGATACGAGCATTATGATTTTTTGGTGATGCCTTTTGGCCTCACTAATGCACCAGCCACCTTTATGAAGCTGATGAATAGTGTTTTACGGCCCTATCTAGGACATTTTGTAGTAGTCTTCTTGGATGATATCTTGATCTTTAGTAAATCAAGAGAAAAACATTTGGAACACTTACAATTAGTATTCCAACTGTTAAGAACACATTCCCTTTATGCGAAGAAAACTAAATGTGAATTCTTTGCACAAGAGGTCAAATATCTGGGGCATATAATTTCGAAAGAGGGAATCAACATGAATCCAGAAAAAGTAAGGGCAATTATTGAATAGCCACCTCCAAGGAATCTGGAAGAGCTGCAGATCTTCCTAGGTTTATCTGGATTTTATCGTAGATTCATTCGAGATTATGCCAAAATAGCTGTTCCAATGACAGACCAACTTAAAGGGAAAGGAAAAAGTTTTAATTGGGGAACAGACCAAAATGAAAGTTTTCAAAAACTTAAGGTAGCTATCGCTACAGCTCCAGTATTATTAATAGTGGATCCCAATAAACCATTTGTGGCTGAAGCTGATGCGAGTGATAAGGCAATAGGCGCGGTCTTATTACAAGAAGGTCGACCAGTTGCTTTTGAAAGCAAGAAATTAGATCGTGCAAAACAGAATTATTCTGTTTATGAGAGGGAGTTGTATGCAATAGTACATGCAATGAAGAAATGGAGGCACTATCTATACGGTGCCAAACTTTTGATTTTATCGGATCATGAAAGCATTAAATGGCTTAATGATCAACCGAATTTACACGGGCGTAAAGCCAGATGGGCCGAACTCCTTCAAGAGTTCGACTATGAGATAAGATATAGAAAAGGAAAGTATAATATAGTAGCTGATGCACTCAGCAGAATGCCCATCATTAATGAATTGAGTTTTACTCAGTTCACTTCCAACTTGCTTGAATCTTTAAAAGGGAAATGCCAGGTTGATCCGGTATATTCCAACATATGGGAAGCAATAAAAAATGGGGATCCAAATGTAAGTGCTTCTACTGAGGAAGGAATATCTGAGGATGTTCAACAAGGAAATGGAGCATCAGGGGTTGCTCAAACTGGATTCAAGTGGAAGAATTTTACCATTGATAATGGTTATTTACTCTACAAGGGTAGGGTATGTGTCCCGAAAGATACAGAAATAAGGCGCCAGATACTCTTTGAGTGTCATGATACCCCTAGCGCGGGACATCCAGGAGTTAATAAGACTTATAGTCTTATTAAAAGACAGTATTTAGGAAATTGGATACTAAACTTAGCATGAGTACGGCGGATCATCCGCAAACAGATGGGCAAACTGAAAGGGTTAACCAAATTCTTGAAGATATGCTTAGGGCATATGTAAGTAAAAGGCAAACTAATTGGGAAGAGTATTTACCGATAGCAGAGTTTGCATATAACAGTGCCAAGCACTCTTCCACTAGATATAGTCCATTTATGTTAATGTATGGGTTTCAGCCCAGAGCTCCTTTTGCAGTAGGACTGCATAAGGAAAAGGTTCAGGCAGCTAAAGACTTTTTGGAGGATATGAATAGCATGTTAAAATTTGCTCAAGAAAATATTAAAAAAGCTCAAAATCGAGCTAGAGCATATGCAGATCCTCACCGAAGAGACATCTCCTTTGAAGAAGGAGAATTGGTCTATCTTAAGGTGCCTGAACAAACTAAAACTATGAAAAAGGAACAATGTCCAAAGCTTTCACCAAGGTATTGTGGTCCTTTCATAATACTTAAAAAGGTGGGAGAATTGGCTTACAAGCTCCAACTACCTCCTGGTAGTAAAATACATCCAGTTTTTCATGTAAGTAAATTAAGGAAGAAGCTTGGTGATTTGGATAATCTAATCTTAAATGATGACATTGAGGAGTTGTTCAATGACCAATCTAATCCACATGAACCAGAAAGAATATTAAATGTTCGTAATCGACGAACAAGGAATACTATTTATCAAGAATGTTTGGTTAAGTGGAAAGATTGTTCAGAAGAAAGCTCAACATGGGAGCGAGTAAGTACTTTAAAGAAAAGGTTTCCCGATTTACAGTTAGATCTTCCAAGTATTGTTTTCGAGGACGAAACCGATTCTTAAGGGAAAGGAAATGTGACATTAATGTGACATTAAAAGTGATATTTAATGTAACGTTAAGGTCACAAATATTTAATGTGACATTAAGGTAAATCTAGGGGAACAGGCACGAGGATGACCGTCCGGGCTTGGGCACCCGAACGGGGTTAAGGGGAGCCTAGAGAGTAAGAGAGTCCAAGAATAGTAGGAATCACCAAAAGTGGACGGCTGGCAGAGGAAACGGGGAGAGAGGTACCAGCACTTATCTAGGCGTGGTTGGGAGGAGAAACGGATCACTCGTGCTCACAAAGGAAAACTATTTTTTCTGGCTTCATCGTCTTCTTCTGAGTCATCAGACAATCACACTCTGACATTGCTCTACCCTTGAGCACACTGTACACTCTTACATTCATTTACAGCATTCATTCACTTCAAAGTTGTGTTCTCTCTCTCCCTTCTTCTATTTGTGTTTGAGTTTCTATGTTTGAGTTTTGAGTTTTGTGTTTAGGGTTTGAGTTTTGCCCTCTATGACTATGTCTGTCTCTTTGTGTTTCTATCGTGGTCGTACACTCTGTATGTCCTCAGTGCAAACCCTAGCAGTTTTCTTCACATGGTATCAGAGTTGGTGCTCTTGTAAAGAGTATCCTGCAGATATTGTGGAGAGCTAGTCCTTGTGCAAGGCACACAATACGACTCATAACCGAATCACAATGTCCCAGACACCTGCTCCAATTCCTATGATGTCTTATCAGGCTTCTCCATCATTGGAGGCCTTGAGACGGTATTATGGACTCGGTGAGAAGGACACTCCACCTTCACCAAATTTCACTAACATGACAGAGGAGGACTTTGAGGATTACTATCGTAACAAGTACAGTGATGTTTACACCCCTCCTACCAGTTTTGCTACCACATCTGGACTAGTTGGTGAGCCTGGCCACCTCTCCGATCATGGAGGACATACGGCATTCGGATCATCTGGCAATCCATCTTCATCATCTCAACCAGGTCCAATGTCAGGTTTGTACAATTCTTTTGTGTTGCATGAATCAAAACTCTCGCCTGTTTCTTCTTTTGAGGTACAAGATCCGAATGGAATTGCGTATGTGAACTTCAATAGAGGGGGCTCACGAAGCAGACGGAATTCATGTACATCTATAGCTTTTGTTTCATTTGAGCATATCACATACACTTCTCACTTTCCTCTCATCCCACCCTCTTCAATATCACACCTTGATCACCTCTCATCATCTTTCCAAAACCTTGGATTACACTCCACATCTGCATCACACCCTAGGGGTTGGATCTTATCTCCGCTCCTAGCACCTTTTCCTTCTCCACTCCATTCTCTACCTCTTTGCATCATGGTACTTCATTAAGAAAAATGCCACCCTTTAATACAATGCCTCTCACCTTTCAGCAAATGAGCACAATCATAACTCCTAGGTTGACTGTGATGGGCACCCCCCTCACTATCCCCAGCTTCACATCTCACATGACCACTCATACGCAGGGGTTTCCATCCTCAGCTTATAGTGCGTCTTCACACTCTACTTAGGTTACACCTATACACGGATTCCCATCTTCTGCTTCCTGTGTTCCCATTCCACCTCCTTGGGTTCCTCATGTGGCTACCATGCCCATGCCTAGTCAGCCCATCCTTACCTATGGATCCACCTTGCACACTATCCGCATGCTTGGTGGGCACTCTAGAGCCCATTCCCAAGTGTACTTCACTCCCCCATCCTACCCACACTACACTTTTTCACACTATCCATCTCCGAGCACTACCACTCCTATTGCAACAGCCAAGAATACCTTCACGGATAAGACACATTTTAACAGGTTAAATTTCACCACTTAGTCTAATTTCATGCAACAAGTGCTTGAGTCTCAGGGTCTTTGGGATCTCAACATTGGTCTAGAGCCTATGCCGAACCCTCGACTAGCTCACCCTGACTACATCCGTCAATGGAGAGCCCGCAATGCCACAGCCAATGTTGAGTTGATGCAAGGATCGCTTCTTGAGTTTCACTCTCAATTGCAACACTTCCCGCTCGCATCAGAGCTTTGGAGTCGCCTTCTCAACCGCTATGCAGCTCGTGATCGTAGTCGGCGCATCAATCTCAACTTTAAGCTTCCAGAGTTCTCTATTAAGAAAGGGGATGATCTGAAAGTCAAGCTGGTTGAATAGAGACGGTTACTTGCCGAGTTCGCCACTACTGGCTCTCCAAAGTCAGATGATGATCAAGTTACATTCTTCTTGAATAAGTTGCCCGAAAAGTACTTTAATTTCATTCAACACATCATCTGCCAACCTTCTACGAGTTTAAGTGTCAGTTCTTGCGTTACGCAAGGCTGCATGATCAAGTCCACAAGAAATCCTCATCACAGCCTTATTCAGAGCAGAGGGGGTTGGTTGCCTCTTCTTCGGGAGGGAAAACCACCAGTGGCAAGAACTTGCAAGATGCGAAGGCAAGCCAATCAAAGGGTGACTTCTCTTCCTCAGATGGAACCAAAGAATCTAGACCTATGTGGCAGCAACTCCCTAAGAAAAACCGGTTTTGCACACACTGCCAAAGAGCAAGCCATGTGGACAAGGAGTGTTGCTCCAAGGCCCAAGATCTTCCATCTAAAAAGCCTCTACATACCACTGCGACTGCACAGTCCAGTGGGGCTACGCCTTCCGCTCCTACTTCATCTGCTCCTTCAACACCCGCCGTTGTTGCTGGACATATGGCTCGAGTACAGCCACAGCAACCCATCTCTTTCACTACCCCTGAGGGACTGGCCGATTGGTCTACAGGTTCCGATCCCGTTGCACTTCATGCATCTATCTCACCTTCCTTCCCACCTCATCACGTGTTCCCTTGGTAGAGCCTTGCTACTAGACGTACGCGATGGTAGCCACCTTCTTAGACTAGCATGTCTCTAGGTCCTTTCGGATATCCTAGGTCAGTCTAGCATTCATTTTTCGCACTCTTAGAGTCGGGCCCATAGGATTCATTGTCCTTAGCTTTTCCATTCTTTTGACTTCCGCTACATTTACTCACACACATACACATTCATTGCATTTATTTTGAGTTAGATTTCATTTCTATTATGTTTTGCTTTGGAGCATCTCACTACTAACCTCTGTGTTTGCAGATTCTCATCTTTTGCAGGGTTTTTGTCTTTCAATGCAGAGCGAACTTACAGATTGCTTTGGTCCTACCTGGGCTAGAGACGTAGGGATGCAATTTCATTATCCTAGGAGTGCTTGCTCTTCTTCCAGCATGGCGGTTTTTCCTCCCGAGGCAAATCGTGTAGCATCTCTCTCGATGCTATCCTGGCAGTGACTTCTACCTTACTCTTCTAGCGGGGTGCTTCATCCACTTCATCTACTTCCTCTTCTTTCATTCCTTATGGTCGGCACCATCCAAAGACCAACATCAAGCTCCTCTTCCTTCTTCCGCATCTACATCCCGGTTGAGAGAGGGCTCCTACCCTTCTTGGTATTCTACAAACTTCAGCACTTTGTCTTCAACATTAGCTTCTTCCCCCTGTTGTACCTTACCCTTTGCATTGCATGATTTCATCATCTTTGTACTAGGGCGCTTGGGCAAGTGAACAATTTCCCCAGGAGGCACACTGTCCAAGTGGCACATACTACATGAGCATTCTTCAGCATGTAGCATACTTTGCATCTCATTGTGCAAAGCACCACTTGAGCGGATCCTAAACTGTGTCCACTGGCGGCTATTGTTACCACACCACCATCCTCCATCACATGGATACCTCATCACCTATTTTTCCTCATCATCGACACCCTGAGTGGATGGGTTAGCTTGTTCTGTTTTGTGATGTGTTGGATATACCCTCCCTACTCCCATCTTCTGGGTCACTTTTACTCAATCGGCCGCATCACATAAAATTTACCTCACTTATTCAAAAAAAAAAAAGTTCCATGTGGTTCCATCCACCTTTGTAGGGCTTTGTAGGCCACTAAGCAATTGACGTGCACCCTTCGTCCGATGCCCTGTCCTCTCTGAGGTAACTACTTGGATTCCCTTGGTAAGATAACCATGACCTCTATAGTCTTGGTAGGCCACTGGGTAGCCGACGTGCACCCTTTGTCCGATAGCCTGGCTGCTTTGGGATGCGACGCCTTGGGGTAAATAAACATCACAATGGTTGGTCTAACCTTTCGGCTCAATTTTGGGCCTGACAGGGGGTGTTGAGCTAAAACATGTATTACTTGCTGATTAGCCTCTTAAACAGCCCCAAAACACACTTAAAAATACTCTTTTAGAGTAAAACCCCAAAACGGGGAACGGTTCGAGAGAGTTCAGTGGAAATCCTAAAACAAGGAGCGGTTCAAGAGAGTTCAATGGAAACCCTAAAACGGGGAGCGGTTCGAGATGTCAGAGTGTAGCGGTGCGGAAGCGTAGGACTGAGAGAGAGAGAACGCAGAGAGAGAAGAGAGAGAGAGACAGTGGAAGATGAAGATCTGCTGTATAAAGTGTGCTGAATACAAAGATATGCAGATATATACACGGGCGCAGTGCGCTGGACTGCGTGTCTCCACCTCGACGATGCAACCTGCTGTTCACCTCGAAGTCCGCTGCAATCTGCACTGTCTCCTGTCTGAAATCTGCAAACAGAGACGGAATCTGCGCGTGTCACCGGTCTGTAATCTGCGAGCAGAGAAGTGTAGGAGACTGCTGGGGATGTCGGCTATTTATAGCTAGAATCTGCCAAAAAATAGGGCGCCAGAAATACCCTGTCGGCTGCATTAAATGCAGCCGACTGCCTGCGCAGGTCGGACTGCCACGTGGCAGTCCGACTGTGCAGTCCGACTGCGCACTGTCCGACTGGTCCTGCCTAACCTGCCTGCCTGCCTGGCTATGATCTCTAACACCCCCCTCTCAGAGCCTGGGCAGGGCAGAAGCCTGAGGGATCTGGAATGTCTCCGAAGTAGAGCCTGGGGAAGTGCCTTCGTAAACAAATCCGCAAGATTGTCCTCCGTCTCGCAGTACTCCACAGTGATCGTCTCATCCAGAAGCTTCTCTCTGATGAAGTGGTACTGGATCTCTATGTGCTTCGTCCGGGCATGAAAAACAGGGTTCCGTGCCAAGGCAATGCAACTCTCATTGTCACATTGCAGCAAAGTAGGACGAGTCTGGGGGCACCCAGGCTCCTTCAATGATCTCCGAAGCCACACAGCCTCACATGTGGTGGAAGACGCGGCCCAATACTCCGCCTCAGTAGACGAAAGGGCTACCGTGGGCTGCTTCTTGCTACTCCATGAGATAACACCTGCACCCAAGGTAAAACAGTAACCTGTAGTAGACCGCCTGTGGTCCACATCACCGGCCCAATCCGAGTCGCTCCAACCTGCAAGTACAAGATCTAAACCATCTGTCCCTGCGGGGTAATGAATCCCTAAATCAGACGTCCCCTCAAATACCGAAGTATTCTCTGAGCAACCTGCCAATGCATCGTCTTAGGTTCACTCATGAACCCTGCCAAGAGCCCAACAGCAAAACATAGATCAACCCTAGTGTTGAGAAGCCAAATCAAGGACCCAATCAATTGACGATAGCGGGAAGCATCCGCCAAAGGAGAAGCTGAATGGGAAGTGGCCTTCCAGTTCGGATCCATAGGAGTAGAAAGGGCCCGACAATCCTCCATCTCAAAAGACACCAAGAGCTCCTGTACATATCGTGTTGAGAGATGAAGATCCCCCTTTGAGACTAATAAATCTCATGGCCCAAAAAGAAATGGAGTAGACCCAAGTCCGTCATCTCGAACGTCCGATGTAAAGCTGACTTCGTCTCTTGGACCTGTTGTGTATCATCACCTGTGACAATCAAATCATCAACATATAAGACAAAAAGCACACAACCATCCTCGGAAGTGTGAACATAAAGCTGCGGATCGGCCTTGGAACGCCGATATCCCAACTGAGACTGGAGGAACGAATCAATCTTCTTGTTCCATGCACGAGGAGCCTTCTTGAGGCCATACAAGGCCTTTTTCAACCTGTAGACTTTCCCATCTGAGGATCCAAAGCCAGGAGGCTGCTCAACATAGATCTCCTCCTTCAAATCGCCATTGAGGAAGGCCAACTTCACATCCAACTGGTAAACAGGCCATCTCCTATGGCCAGCCAAAGCAAGAACAGCTCTAATGGTCGCCATACGAGCTGTGGGGGCAAAAGTATCATGACAGTCAATCCCTGGGCGCTGTGCAAAACCTTTAGCAACAAGGCGAGCCTTGTGCCTATCCAAAGAACCGTCGCTAAGGTATTTGGTCTTGAAGACCCACTTGACGCCAATCACCTTCTTATGCGGGGGGCGGGGCACGAGTGACCAAGTGCCATTCCTCTTAATAGCCTCCAACTCGGCTTCCATAGCTTTCTTCCATGGTACGGACTGTAAAGCCTCCTTCACGGAGGTGGGCTCTCGATCCTGCATAACACGGGTCATCAAACAATAGTTAGAGCAAACAAGCTCCATAGAATGTGCCTGGTGCCTACGTGACCGCCGCGGACCATCCTGCGGTCCCCACTCCTCAGGAACCCCCTCGATCCCTGAATCACGGAGTGTGTTACGGGCCCAGCGAGGAGGCCGAACCTCCCCTCGTCTCTCGCCATCAGCAAAAGACTCTGAAATATCCACCGGTGGTATCTCCTCAGGGGTGACCGGTGGAACAGTAGACTCTGTGTCAGAAACAGAATCATAATCAAAAGGCACGGGCTCCAGTGGAACTGTAGAAGGAGCCCAACTCTCCCCTGGATCTCCAAGAACGGGATGCTCCTCGCCTGTTGAGATAGCCGGAACCTCCACAAACCGCACATTGCGGCTAGTGTACACATCCCGCTTGACGGGATCATACAATCGATAGCCTTGGGACTGGGAGCTGTAGCCAACAAATACCTGTCTTCGAGAAGCTGCTTCAAATTTATCACGGTGAGCCTTGGGAATGTGAATATAGGCATCACACCCAAAGACCCTGAAGTAAGAAACATCTGGCTTCGTCCCAAAGTAAGCCTCAAACGGGGTCATCCCTTCCACAGCCGAAGTAGGGGATCGATTAAGGATGTGGACTGCAGTAGCCATAGCCTCGGCCCACAGAACCTGAGGGGTCTGTCGGTGCTCTATCATGGTGCGCGCCATCTCGATCACACTGCGGTTCTTCCGTTCAAAAATGCCATTTTCTTGAGGAGTGTTAGTATTGGCAAACTCCTGGTGAATTCCTTTATCTGCACAAAACCGAGCAAACTCATTAGAAACAAATTCACTGCCCTTGTCGGATCGCAAGGTCTTCAACTTCCGGCCCGATCGGTTCTCCTCAAAGAGAAGCCAATCCTTGAAGTGTGAGAAAGCTTCTGACTTTAATGCCAAAAAGTAGGCCCATATCATCCTGCTGTAGTCATCCACGATCAACATGAAGTACGAGCTCCCACGCAACAACTCATTCCTCATAGGACCACATAGATCCGTAGAGACAAGCTCCATCGATGAAGTAGACCGCCGCGAAGGTGTGTGGGGAATGGCATCCCTATGCTGCTTCCCCCGAATGCAGGAGACACATGGCTGCTGGCTCACCACTATATCTGGCAACCCTCGAACAAGCTGTCCACGTGACCCCCTCCGAAGATAATCATAGTTCAGGTGACCAAACCGAGCATGCCATAACTCTGACTGTGACTGAGAGATAAGAAGAAGAGTAGAGAGGGCAGTGGAAGACTTTAATTTATAAATGCCGTTCTCCTCATATCCGGATGATAGAACCTTCCTCGATCCACGATCAAGGACTCGCACCGTAGTACTGTCAAACTCCACCAAAAGGCCAAGGGAGCAAAGCTTATGAACTGACAGGAGATGGTACCCTAAGCCTGGTACATGCAAAACCTCTGAGGTATGGGTACCACCTCGTCCATCTGGAATAAGCTGCATCTTACCCCGACCTGCAATAGATACTGAAGAGCTGTCTCCAATGAGAATCTGCCCACGCGAGGGTCGCAACTGGGCAACACCATCTGATGAAGGAGTCATGTGCCGGGAGGCACCACTATCAACGATCCACTCTCGAGCCTGGGGAGCCGTCATCGCAGCATCAGAAGCATTCGGTGAAGCGTCCTCAATGACAGCTAGATGAAGAAATGCAGCTGATGAGGGTGCAGCCACCGCTCCAGAATCCTTGGCATCCTTCTTGTTGGTGTCATTGTCTTTGTCAGGGCAATCCTTCTTCCAATGGCCAGTCTTTCCATAAATATGGCATGTGGAGTCTTTGTCCTTGTCCTTCTCCTTGTCCTTCTTGGACTTGTTATCCCCCTTCTTCTTCTTTTGGTCCTTCCCCTTCTTCTGAGAGGCTTGACCTGTCAGCGCCTCCGACTTGGAAGCATTCTGTCCCTTTTAACTGTTCCTCTTGGTCCAAGACCATAGAAACAACTCTTCCCACCAAAGAGTAGACTCTCGCCCCGAAGCAATAAGGGCAGAGTAAAATGTACCGAATCGTGGCGGCAACTGGGACAAAAGTGTGATCGCCGTGTCTTCGGAGGAAATCGGCTTCCCCGCATTCTGAACCTGCATCTGAAGCTGCCTTAGCTTATTAATGTGCTCCCGCAGCGAAGAAGACTTGTTTACGGACAAGGTCCGCATCTATACCTCCAAAGAAACCCGCTTCATAAGGGTCATCCGATTGTACATCTGATCAAGCTCCAGCCATATCTCCCGAGCCACCATCAAGTGCTTGATGTGAGCGATCACGGCTGTAGTACATGATAGAAAAAGAAAGGAACGAATCCTGGCATTCAGTTTATCCCAATGAGACTGAGCCTTGGCCAACTCCGCACGAGCATCGGAAGAGAGTTTGGACTCATCTCTTACCGAGGGCCGGTCGATCTCCTCCTGTACTAGCTCCGCCAAATCATAGGACTCAAGGATGGCCAACATCATGACGTGCCAAATGCGGTAGTTGTCGCCGTCGAGCTTCTGATCTGCAGGAAGAGCCGGTAAGACAGGCACCTTCCGGTCCATAATCGACTGGAACTCCAAGTCAATCTCTGTAGACATCTTCACCTGTAATGCCTTCACAAACACAAAAGCAGCCCCCTCTGACTGTGAAAACTCAGCCTGCCAAGAAAACTCAAACTTCCTCCGCGTCAAACAGCAGTAAACAGCAGCAAATCCACCACCTGGACTCCTTTCCTGCGCGCCCACACTCGCTTCAGCCTTGTTCCAAGGCGTAGCCCTCCTGTCTGCCCTTAACGCAAAAAACGCAAATTTGTGTCGCGATAGAAACTCCTCTTCAGGTTGATTCTGCGCTCAGTCAGCCCTCTAACACTGCTCTGATACCATGTCAGAGTGCAACGGTGCGGAAGCGTAGGACTGAGAGAGAGAGAACGCAAAGAGAGAAGAGAGAGAAGAGAGAGAAAGAGACAGTGGAAGATGAAGATCTGCTGTATAAAGTGTGCTGAATACAAAGATATGCAGATATATACACGGGCGCAGTGCGCTGGACTGCGTGTCTCCACCTCGACGATGCAACTTGCTGTTCACCTCGAAGTCCGCTGCAGTCTGCACTGTCTCCTGTCTGAAATCTGCGAACAAAGACGGAATCTGCACGTGTCACCGATCTGTAATCTGCGAGCAGAGAAGTGTACGAGACTGCTGGGGATGTCGGCTATTTATAGCCAGAATCTGCCAAAAAATAGGGCGCCAGAAATACCCTGTCGGCTGCATTAAATGCAGCCAACTGCCTGCACGGGTCGGACTGCCACGTGGCAGTCCGACTGTGCAGTCCGACTGCACACTGTCTGACTGGTCTTGCCTAACCTGTCTGCCTGCCTGGCTGTGATCTCTAACACGAGAGAGTTTAGTAGAAACCCTAATTTCTGGGGCACCCTTCCACATCTATAAATAGACAAGCTGCCCCCATTCAGCCTTATTCCGTCTGTGCAGGTTTCTCACTCCACATGCAGATTTCAGCCATCAGCCTCCTCCCACGTGGCTGTCCAACCCTCGAGACTGCTGCCACTCCATCCGTGTTTGCTCCTACTGCTGGCGCCTTCATCCATACTGACGTCGGCTATTGGCGACATCATCATCTACTACGATCTGATCATCCAGTCATCACCAGCCACATTAGACATTGTTTCAGCCTGCTGTTTACAATAGACTATGCGCAGTTTCCAGTCTCCGATCGATGATACACTGCTGCGTTTACCAGTTTCCAACCTCCAGACTCCTGCATTCTGGTGACCAACCTGCTGCCATTCACTATTCAGCACTCCTACACTCCGACTAGTGATCACAGACTTGGGATCCGTCTCTGGTGAAAGTCACATCTGGCATTGCTCTGCCCTTGAGTACACTGTACACTCTTACATTTATTTATAGCATTCATTCACTTCAGAGTTGTGTTCTCTCTCTCCCTTCTTTTGCTTGTGTTTGAGTTTTGTGTTTAGGGTTTGAGTTTTGCCCTCTGTGTCTGTCTCTTTGTGTTTCTATCATGGTCGTATACCCTATGTGTCCTCAGTGCAAACCCTAGCAGTTTTCTTCACACTTCCTTGGTTGAGCTTCACCCTCTCGGACCAACATAGAGGCTTCCCCTACAGAAGGCCAAGCTATAGCCTTCCTTGGAGCTACCATACAGGTCAATCGTTTCATAGGTTTCCAACTGAGACAAACACTTCACTCCTCTTCATTTGACGCTTCTCCTCCCCCCTTCCCTTGGTACTTTAAGAATTGTTGTTGTATTTCATCTTCTCCTTGCATCATCTTTTCCTTATATTGGGATGATCATCATTAGCTAAGGGCACTTGAGTGTGTGAGCAATTCCATTGTGAGGGCACTGCTCCAGTCACACCAACTATTATTGCTGCACCAGCAAAACAATCACCTGTAAGGATTTCTTGGCACAAGGAAACGTGTGTTTGGACTGCAATGCTACTATGAAGAGATGGCTGCACCTTCCATGATGATATTCAATGGTGAGAATGTAGACTGTGCTTTGGTACAATGTAGAAATCAGAGGTGCACGAAGAAAGAGTGGTCAATGAAGGAGAATGAGATGAACACCAAAGCCAGATGAAATACTGATAAATGCATAAGCAGTGTGTACAAAGTGAACCTTTAAATAGGCAAAAGTGTAAAAACTGGCTGATCTGAAATGCATAATTTGTCTGACCTAAAATGGACTATCTGTGAGTAGGCAAAAAATCTGGGACCAAAACTTTAAACACACAATGCCCTGATATGGAGCTGGACATACACTCATCAACACAGTTACCTTTCTAAAGGGGTGGCTCCCTCCCCCCTATCTACACCTTCCCCTCCTTCATAATCATGGAGGCCCTTCGTGCACTAAACCACTTTGAGAGATTCCAGGATCACTCAGCTTTATCCTTCTATTTTGCCTAGTGCCATTTTCTGTATGTTACTTCACATGCACCAGTAAGTTTTTTTTTTTTTAACTTAGTCCTAGAAACATTGCAATAAAGAAAAACTATATATTATATACTACTAAGATATTAAAAGCTTTGGAGAACTAACAATCCAGAGGGCGATTATCCCTAGGAGAAGCAACCTTGATATTCTTGAAATGAAATTTTGGCATTGCTCTTGCAGTTGCACTAGAGTTGTTCCCGCAAAAAGACTTATGCATTCAACATTCGCAGAAGCCAGCAGCTGCCGTTCCAATGGTTTTCTCAAATCAAAAGTGTTGCAGTAGTCTTGCTTGACACCTAAAATAGTACAATTTGCTTTATAAGAAACCATGAAAGGACTCCCAAAATAACATGAAAACACTTCAAGACTTACATGAACAAAATATTACAAGACATGTCGGCAGTTACCTTTCAATGGAGAGATTGAATCTTGCTGCCGTTGCCTGCGATCCTCTAAAGATTGCTGATTGTCAATATATTTGCGATACTGCCATGCAATCCTCAACCCCTCCAGCTGTAGCATGTTTTCATCATTAGCATGGATGGAGACCAGCCTTTCTGAATGCAAACAGGACTCAAAATCAATAATAGCAGTAGGTCTGATGTTATTCACCTCTGAGGTTTTCGATGTTGGGTCATCTTTTTGCCCTTCTGTTGAGTTGTGGAGCCCTGGTAAAGTACCTAAAAATGCAGTTGGAGAGACAAGAGAACTGGCAAATAAAAGAGGTTGTCCGTGAACCAAACCCTGAGCCATGAAATACCTCAGGAGGAGCATATGGTGTGGAGTATCTATGTCTTCCATTATCATTACCAGACTTCCAACTGGTAGACCCCCACCCAAAATCTGTAAGCAAAATGTCAAGGAGCTTCCTGTACCTTGTTACAAGTACAAGTACGCAGAATTTGATTCACAAAGATGTGTGATAAGAGTAAAAAATGTATAACTCCTGTCAATTTGGAATCCTGTAACAGGCCTAAACCCCGCCATGAAGTACAAAGTTAGGAATACACACACATACACGCACGCACGCATATGAGTCTCGTCTCTATGGCCAAATGTAAAACGGAAACAAAATTTCATGGTCTGATGTAACTTCAAACTGTTCATATCCTACAAGTCTAATTTTTCTACCAGTTCTTGAATTGTCTTGTTAAAACACACACACACACACACACTCTCTCTCTCTCTCTCTCTCTCTCTCTCTCTCTCTCTCTCATCATGAATAACAGGAAACGCGCGCGCGCGAACACACACACACACACTCTCGTCACAAATGATAGGATATGATCAAAATCAGAGAAGCCTGAGGACACCAGGGACGTGCCATGAGGACCGGGTTTCACGACGCCTGGAGCGAGAGGGGCCGCTGAGGATGACCCTTTTCTGGTGAAGATGGTACTGCGTCCCCTCGATGCCATGGCTAGCTAGAGCTACGTACCAGACAGAATGCATATTACACAAGCCTGTGAGATTCTTTTAGACTTTCTTATGTCTTTAATTTCGAAGGTTTTAGACCAGGTGAAGATGCTCACTACAAGAGCGCTGGTCACCCGCCCACTCACAACTTCAAGGCTCGCCCAGTTGGTCGCCGCTTTGGTCACGTCGAGGCCACCACTGCTGCCTGGTTGGTTGCCACTTCAAGGACACCAGGTCCGCACTCCTGCCTGGTCACCCTCCAAGGTCGCTGCTTCAACGACAGCTACCTCCGAAGGCTCCTTAACGCCCTCTTGTAAAGCTATATGCCCCAAAGGGATCAACAAAGTGACACTCCCGCACTCAACTTTATCATATAATTCTTTTTCATATTATATATATAAATTTAATCTTGAGTTATATAATTTAACAATGCATTCTTGAGTGTCACTCTATTGGCCCCTCATTATCACTCTTTTGTGAGCCTTTCATCTATACTACATTATTATTTGAGCTACAGGTTCGGGAAAGTGTCGAACCACTACAGTGCTCCCGAACCTAGCTTCCAAACCAAACCAAAGTGACCATTTATGTCACATGATTGAGAGCAGAAGGAAATGTAAGTGACCATTTATGTCACATGATTGGGGGCAGAAAGAAGGAAACGTGGTCTCCTTCCACCACCTTCTCTTCTTCTCTCACTCTCACTCTCACGGGACAGGAGGAGGCAGGCCAGCAAGCAGCAATAGCAGGTAGTAAGCAACAGGTCAGTCCTCTCTCTCTCTCTCTCTCTCTCTCTCTCTCTCTCTCTCTCTCTCTCTCTCTCTCTCTCTCTCTCATCTTCAGTTCCACGCTTCAGCTCAGCTTCACACGTCTTCAGTTGCTTCAACTCCACATCTTTAGCTTCGAAGTCACATATAATATACTTCTCGTGCTTCTCTCTGACGACACGTCTCTCTCTCTCTCTCTCTCTCTCTCACAGACATTATAGAGAGTCTCTCTCTGACGAATGTCAGAGAGAGAGAGAGAAGCGTGTTTACTTCTCTCTCTCTCTCTCTCTCTCTCTCTCTCTCTCTCTCTCTCTCTCTCTCTCTCTCTCTCTCTCTCGTGATGGAGTTGGGAAAAACATTTCCTATTGTTGTGTTATAGCAAGATTTTTTATGTTTAGAGGCTAGCATCAAGCCACAGACATTTCGAAGGTGCTCTGGTTGCGATATATTTTTTGGTGCGTGCTTCTCTCTCTCTCTCTCTGACGTCCGTCGTGAGAGAGAGAGAGAGAGAGAGAGAAGTAAAGTAAATATACTTCTGTCCACTTTCTCCTGCCTGCATTTATTTGAGTGAGTTAGTTTACTTGAGTTAGTTATATTTGAGACAGTTATACTTGAGTTAGTTAGTTGCTTGAGTTAGTTTACTTGAGAAAAAAAATTTGTGTTCATGAAATAACCACGAGTGAAAATCTAATTCATTAGGCTCACTAATTTTCAGTTCACATTTGCATTGTTGCATTTCCATGTGTGCTAAGAAGACCATTGTTCACATTTGCATTGTTGCTCACAAAGAGGCATTAAGCTCAGAGTTTAGTTAGTTTAGTTATTTAGTTAGTTTTGGTTGTTTATTTAGCTTAGTTAGTTTATTTAGTTATTTAGTTAGTTTTGGTTGTTTGTGGTTATTTAGTTTAGTTAGTTTATTTAGTTAGTTGATTAGATCAGTTAAATAGTAAGTTAGTAGTTACGTTAGATTGTGTGTTAGTTACTTTAGATATAGTTTAGGGTTAGTTTGTTTTTTTGTTTTAGTTTATATATGTGTTAGTTACTTAAGAGAGAGAGAGAGAGAGAGAGAGAGAGAGAGAGTTTAGTTTTGGTTGCTTGTGGTTAGTTAGTTTATTTAGTTATTTGGTTAGTTTTGATTGTTTGGTTAGTTTAGTTAGTTATTTAATTAGTTATTTAGTTATTTTATTTAGTTAGTTAGTTTATTTAGTTAGTTGATTAGATAAGTTAAATAGTAAGTTAGTTAGTTAAATAACCACCGGTGAAATATAGTAAGTTAGTTAGTTAGTTATATATGTGTTACTTACTTGAGAGAGAGAGAGAGAGAGAGAGAGAGTTTAGTTTTGGTTGTTTGTGATTAGTTAGTTTAGTTAGTTTATTTAGTTATTTTATATAGTTATTTAGTTAGTTTTGGTTGTTTAGTTAGTTTTGTCAGTTATTTAATTAGTTATTTAGTTAGTTTTGGTTATTTTATTTAGTTAGTTAGTTTATTTAGTTAGTTGATTAGATAAGTTAAATAGTAAGTTAGTAGTTACTTTAGATTGTGTATTAGTTACTTTAGATATAGTTTAGGGTTAGTTAGTTTGTTCTAGTTTTAGTAGAGAGAGAGAGAGAGAGGTTGGTTTGCTTGGTATGGTTTACTCTCTCTCTCTCTCTCTCTCTCTCTCTGAGGTTGTAAATTTGTTTTGATGTATTTATTGGTTTAAATAGTAAGTTAGTTAGTTAAATATAGTAAGTTAGTTAGTTAAATAGGTTGTTAGTTGGTTTGGTTAGATTTGTGGTTAGCTAGTTTAGTTAGTTTTGGTTGTTTATTTAGTTTAGTTATTTAGTTTATTTTATTTAGTTAGTTTATTTAGTTATTTAGTTTAGTTAGTTTATTCAATTAGTTGATTAGATAAGTTAGTTTAAATTATTTTTGTGTGTTATATATGGATTTAGTTATTTAGTTAGTAGTTACTTTAGATTGTGTGTTAGTTACTTTAGATATAGTTTAGGGTTGGTTTGTTTTTTTGTTTTAGTTTATATATGTGTTATGGGTTAGTTAGTTAGTAGGTTTTACCTTAGATTAGTTGCTTAGTTACTTTAGATTGTGTGTTAGTTTAGGGTTAGTTCGTTTTTTTGTTTTAGTTTATATGGTCGTGTTTATTTAGTTTTGAGAGAGAGAGAGAGAGAGAGAGAGAGAGAGAGAGAGAGAGAGAGAGATTAGTTTAGTTAGTTTGTGGTTAGTTAGTTTTGGTTGTTTATTTAGTTTAGTTAGTTTAATTAGTTAGTTATTTAGTTATTTAATTAGTTAATTTGGTTATTTAGTTTAGTTAGTTTATTAAGTTAAATAGTAAGTTAGTAGTTACTTTAGATTGTGTGTTAGTTACTTTAGATATAGTTTAGGGTTAGTTTGGTTAGATACGTTAGCTTATTAGATTAGTTAGTTTAAATTATTTTTGTTTATTATCTATCGAATAGTTAGTTAGATTGATTGGTTATTTGTGTTAGTTACTTTAGATATAGTTTAGAGCTAGTTTGTTTTAGTTCAGTGATCTCTCTCTCTCTGTGTCTCTCTCTCTTAGGTTGTAAATTTGTTTTGATGCATTTATTGGTTTAAATAGTAAGTTAGTTAAATATAGTAAGTGAGTTAAATAGGTTGTTTGTTTTTTGTAAGTTAATAAACAAATTGATGATTGATTAGTAAGTTAGTTGGTTTTACCTTAGATTAGTTGCTTACCTTACTTGGTTTAGTTAGTTTAGTTGGTAGGTTACTTTAGTTTAGAGGTTGGTTAGTTAGTGCATTGGTTAGTTGGTTAGGTGCATAGAGAGGGAGAGGGAGAAGCAGGGAGAGAGGGTTAGTTGAACTTTGGCAGTATTAGACATGGGAGTTTTTGCTATTTTTAAATTTCGATAATATTTTATATATCTCTCAAAGCTAACGCGTGCTTTTTGTCCAGTATGGAGTCTTCTACAGCAAACAAGAATATGTCTGTAGAAGATATTATACAATGCACTTGTAACGTGAAAATGAATGCACATAAAATAAAGGAGGCCACAAGGAAAAATGCAGTTTGTTGTGCACTTAAGCATGTTGTAGGCATGATAGTTCCGTTGGTTCCTTAAGATTTATTCGTCGTTTGGATGGGATTAAAAAGCAAGTGAAGACACTATTTCGGCGTCAAAAAGCTTCGATTTCAATTTCTGAGAACATTGGTGACCGTCTACAGAGGATTGAGAGAATGTTGGAAGAGAAAGATGAAGGGCACCTTGCTGATGCAGTAACAATACAGGGCGAGTTAGAAGAGATCAAGGGTTATATAGGTGACATTTATGAATATATCCAGAAAAATTGGTGGCCGCGTGTTGGATCTTCGAACGATCAAGAAGAGAAGTTAAAAGATATTCTTGATAGTGCAGGTCGTATAGAGGATGGAGTATGTGAGCTGATTGCATACAAGAACGAGAGCTTAGTTGCACAGGAGAACATTGCTCTTGATGTGCAACTTACTTCTTTGAAAGTTTATCTGAATAGATTTTCAGCAATGTTAACGCAAATGAATCGCCGTGCAGGCTCATCTTCTGGCATTGGAGATCATTGCCCTTGATATGCACTAGAGAACGTTGCATCTTTGAATAGTGGTTCACAATAGGTTTTTGGCAATGTTAACCAGTGCTTCTTTGTCGTGGTTTGCTTGGTATATGTAATTCCTGTAAGACTTCTTAAATTAATTGTTTGATGAAAATCTTCATTTTGAAACACATCGTATGTGTCTTGTAAATTATAAAACTACTTTTAAACCATTTTAATAGTCCCTCTTTCTCTTTGTTTCTTTATGTTTCTCTCTCAATTACTAAGCAATTTTGCTAATGTACTTTTATAATTTAGATTGGATTAGATGCATAGAATGATTGCAACTTTGATATGTTGGGACGTTTTGTATAGTTTGCCTCTCTCTCTCTCTCTCTCTCTCTCTCTCTCTCTCTCTCTCTCTCTCATACTTAGGTGGCTTATGTGTTCTTTCGTGCATTTAGGGTTTGTGGTTGCGAATGTGAGTTGGTAAGTTATTGTGTGTCCTATGGGATTGACACCAATAAGTATTTCAAGATTGGGGACACCTTTCTATATAGGAGATGTTCTTTTCTCTCAAGATTGTGCTGATGTACGTGAATGAAGATCAACATGGCATGGCCTTTAGGCAATGCGTGGTTGGTACTTAGTGAGCGCCACGTGTGCATGATAGCACTCACATGTAACGTACATATATTCTTTCATGCATTTAGGGTTTGTGGTTGCGAATGTGAGTTGGTAAGTTATTGTGTCCTATGGGATTGACACCAATAAGTATTTCAAGACTGGGAACATCTTCCTGTATAGGACATGTTCTTTTCTCTCAAGATTGTATAGATGTACATGAATGAAGATCCATTGGCAGGGCCTTTAGGTAATGCGTGGTTGGAACTTGGTGAGTACCATGTGTGCATGATAGTACTCATGTGTAGCGTACATATATTCTTTCGCGCATTTAGGGTTTGTGATTGCGAATGTGAGTTGGTAAGTTATTGTGTGTCTTGTGGGATTGGCACCAATAAGTATTTCAAGGCTGGGGATACCTTCATGTATAGGACACGTTCTTTTCTCTCAAGAAGATTGTGCGGATGTACATGAATGAAGATCCATTCACAGGGCCTTTAGGCAATGCATGGCTAGTACTTGGTGAGTGCCATGTATGCATGATAACACTCATGCATAGTGTACATATATTGTTTCATGCATTTAGGTTTTGTGGTTGTGAATGTGTCTATCACTTATGTCTTGACATTTGGTGTGCAAATAGCTTTGAGATTTATTTGTTGTGCAACTCTTATGTTCTCTTTAAAGTTTGGTGTAGCCATGGAACAAAGCGAAGCCATAGGAGATATTCCTGATGTAGTGCTTTCGACTCCATTGAATGTAGTGGATTCAGTTGAATTGAACAAAATGGCAACGACATCATCTCTTCGACGCTTGCCAGCTTGGAGCTATTCGCATGGGTATGAAAGATAGTTTTGTTAATTGTGATTGCATCAAAGTGCTACTATTTATATTTTTGGAGATGATTGTTTATATGTTTCATTGCAGCCAACGTATGGCCTCTAATAGAATGAATGTGCAAAAAATGAAAGAGGTGGCAAGGGGACAAGAGATGCATGTTGCTAAATGTACAAGAGTTACAAAGATTCAAAGAAGCACAAGGGCTACTTCAGGTGCTTCGGACTTTAAAAAACTTGAGGCCAAGATAAATGAGTTGATGGAAATGCAGACAAGTTTATGTATGCGTGTTGATAGTGCGCTTGCCATGTACTCAATGGAGTTACATGAACAAGCTAAAGGTCTGTATGGTGTTGTGTGCAAGACAAAGCACACACAGGGTGGTCTCCAGCAAGTGTCGACTGACCTGGGTGGTAAAGTAAGGGCACTTTCAGCAATTATTTCTGAGACAAGCAGATTAACGAATCTGCTGGTGAACGATATGTGGGCTTCAGTTTGGGGGCTTGGAGATGACCACGAACTTGTGATCTGCCAGAGAGGTTGTCGGTTGCCGTTCTTGCAGTTTCAAATAAACGTTAGTAGGTTTAATGCTTTGTTGCAACAATTGAGCCGTCAGATGAACGGTCGCATCTAAGGAGGCTATGTGTATGTGTTGTGGAAGGATCTCTTTATATAATGCAAGAATTGCTTAGGTTGGAACTTATAGGTTCAGATTGTCTTGTGTATTTTAAAGTGCATGGCCTAGCACTTTTTATGATAATATTTGCTTCTTTTTTGTAAAGCCTACATGGAAAGTGCTAAGATGTGTAACACTTTTGATATAACAAATCGTATTTGAGTAAAATGTATTGAGTGTGTATGACGTGATGTCTCTTTCTTGATATTTACATGGAGCACATTTGATAGTCCAATGATGGTTGGTATATTTAGATTTGATATATTGTGTACATCGAATGTACACAATACATTTAGTTTTGAAATCAAACCATGCCTTTGATAAAGTGTATTGGTAGTCGTTTCTGCGATTGCATGTTTACTTTCTTTTGTTAATTAATTGAAATGGATTAATTGTGCATGTGTTTATTACCAAGGTTACTTCTATCTTAACAACCAGGCTCTCTCTCTCTCTCTCTCTCTCTCTCTCTCTCTCTCTCTCTCTCTCTCTCTCTCTAATGAGCGGGCGCAGCGTCTTTGTAGACAGATACATTGACTGGGTTGTAGTGGTTTTGTGTTGATATTTAATCTTAATATTTAGATATTTAAATATTAAATGTGTATATACGTTGATAATAGGTTTTGTGGCCAACTGATTAATATGGGGTGTTCGCAACGAGCAATTGGCATAGACTATGTGTTGCGTGTTCATAGGGACATGCTTACTTCCACAAGGTATGAGCGACAACAGGTTGCTAGACTCAGGGCTCAAAAAGGGATTTTAGATCGTGGTAGATCCATTCGAAGAGACATTGAAAACCTGACGTTCCATGAGAAGATTCTAAGTAGTCATTGTGAACTACGCCATCACCGGATAGAACCATTAGGGGATTTCAAGCCCTGCGACAGTTTGGTGTGGATTTGACGAATGCTTTGCCATCAGTGGGTGGTTGCAATGGTCTTAATCATGTGACTTTCGAGTCACACGTTAATAATGTTTCAATGTCTAAGTGCCAACACGGGGGAAATCTTAATGGAGTGGTTTGTGAGAGTGTGTCTCACCGTGTTGAATTTGTAAATGGGGATAATGAGCCAGTTGAACAGCATGTTGGTTTAGATTTTGGAAATCACCACAATGTGGAAAATTCAATGGCTAATGAGTCACGTGTTCATAATATTGCTATTTTTTATCCCCAAAGTGGTGGATTGTGCTCCATTTTAAATGCTTTGCCTGCAACAGATGATACTACTATTTCAAGAGTTGGATGTGCATTCCATTGGGAGTCTTTGTGTGATGTGTGAAAGGTGTTCAGCTAAGTTGTGGAGATGCGAGACTTGGGTTCAAGGGTCGATTTCATTTGGAAGACACTGTTGTCGAAATGGAAAAGTAATGTTGCCACCATTGCAACATCCACCACAGCCATTGCATGATTTGTTGCATGGTATGCACCCTCAGAGTAGGATATTTAAAAACAACATACGAGCATACAACAACTCTCTTGCATTTGTATCACTCGAAGCTAATGTTGACGAGCTACTTGTTATCGGGAATGGTTATACCTTTAGAGTGCATGGCTCTGTTTATCACCGTATAGGTACTTTGCTTCCTGATGTGCAGCGTCAAGAAAGGCCAAGATTTGCACAACTCTATGTTTATGATACCGAGCATGAGTTGCTTAATAGGCTGGGGGTTATGCATGATTTATTACCAAACTTGCTAGGGGAGCTTCAATGTATGATGCATCGACACAACATATATGCACGTGCTTTTAAGTCAGTGAGTTTGCAATTGCAAAATAATCCCGTGCAGGAACTAAGAATGAGTATTTTTGGTATTCAAAGAACCAGTAAACAATACTCTGCTCCTGTAGCAACTGAGGTTGCAGCTATCATGCCAGGGCAGGGTGACGAGGGTACTCTTGATCGTCGGGATATTCATGTTTACACTCGGGCAGGTCGATGTGTTGCTATTTCAAACTTGCATAGGGCATATATGCCAATGCTATATGTCCTCCTTTTTCCTATGGGGGATGATGGTTGGCATGTAAAGGTTCTTTACAGTAATGTTAGTGTTCCTGTTAACATATATGAATTGTCCAATAAAAATAGTGTTACCCAGATACAGTTTTATGCATTTCGTCTTCAAGTGTGCGAAGATACTGAGGTGTGCATATTGTGTGCTGGTCGACTATTGCAGCAATTTATTGTTGATGCTTATTGTAGTATAGAGCAGTCTAGGTTAATTTGGTGTCGCCAGAATCAATCAGTGTTACGATCGGAGGCCTATAAAGGCTTGGCAGACATGGTGGGGGCAAACGATAATGGGACAATGCCGATTGTTGGTGCCTTTGTTGGCAAGAGGATAGTTTTACCGTCATCATTCACAGGTGGACCAAGGCACATGTATCAATTATATCAGGATGCCATGGCTATAGTGCGATGTAAGGGAAAACCTGACCTTTTTATAACAATGACATGCAATCCAAAGTGGTTGGAGATAACTAATGCTTTATTGCCTGGGCAAAGTACTTATGACCGTCTGGATTTGATTGCTCACGTGTTTCATAAAAAGCATGCTGATTTAATATATATGTTGTTGCGGAAGGATCTCTTTGGAAAGGTTGCAGTCTATGTTACTATGATTGAATTCCAAAAGAGGGGGCTACCACATTCTCATACTTTGCTAATTTTAGAGCCGTCTTTCAAACCTTCTGAAGCATGTCACTACGATAGACTGGTTTGTGCTGAGTTACCCAATAGAGTTAAGTTTACAGCCTTATTTGAGACAATTTCAAAGTGCAACATTCATGGCCCTTGCAGAGGATTGAACCCCAAGAGTCCCTATATGGACAAGGGTAGATGTACTAAATATTACCCGCGAAAATTAGTGGGCATGACAACGGTTGATAGTTCTAGCTATCCCATTTATTGAAGACGAGATGATGAAAACTCTGTGATCATAAATGGTAATGTTATTGATAATCAATGGATTGTTCCATATAATCCATTCTTGAGTAAGAAATACAATGCACACATAAATGTGGAGGTGTGCTCGACAATTGGGGCTGTTAAGTATTTGTATAAGTATGTGTACAAGGGGCATGATCGTGCAACTGTCAAATTTTTTGTTGGGGTTGATTCAGTCTGGAATGGTGGCGATGCTCACGAGGTGGACGAGATACAAAGTTATTTGGATGCACGATATGTTTTTGCCTCTGAGGCGTGTTGGCGGATCTATGATTATGCATTGCATGATGAAAAGCCTAATATACAATGTTTGTAGGTACACTTACCTGGTGAGAACTATGTGGTGTTTCGGGATACAGATAGTATACCAGATGTTGTGTGGAATGAAGACCTCTAGAAAACTACTCTTACTGAATGGTTTGTGTGCAACGGCATTCATCCAGAGGCTAGGACTATTCGCTATCAGGACTTTCCAATGTATTGGGTGTGGAATGCACGACATAAGATGTGGACTAGAAGGAAGCGTGGGAATACATGTGGTCGGATGTATTTTGTGGTGCCTATCTGTGGTGAGCTCTACTATTTGCGGATGCTTTTAACAGAGTGTCGGGGATGTACTTATTTTGAAGATTTGCGTACTATTGATAGTGTGATCTATGATACTTTTAGGGATGCTTGCATTGCAAGGGGCATGTTGAAGAGCGATGATGAATATATTGTGTGCTTAGAAGAAGTTGCCTCTGTGCAAATTGGTGCTCAACTCCGAACTTTATTTGTTGCAATTTTGGTCTTTTGTGAGCCAGCTCGGCCTGGCCATCTATGGGAAAGATTTTTGGTGCCAATAGTAGAGGATATCATGTATAGATTGCAACTACAGCACGTGCACGCCTCTCTTGGTGTTCTGCAGCATGAGGCATCTAACATGACTTTGTTGCATTTGCAAGACCTTTTACGTCATGTAGGGCGAAGACTCTGTGATTTTGATGGGTTGCCTGAACCTCATTAACCAAAATCACAACTGCATGCTAACCCTCTTTTGCAAGATGAATATGCATACAACATATCAGAACAACATAGGGTTTCTGAATCCATGGAGGGAATGTTGAATGAAGGACAAAGAATTGCCTTTGGTGCAGTCATGGATGCTGTTGATACAGATGCTGGGGATGAATTCTTTTTGGATGGTCCTGGTGGGTTTGGGAAAACTTTCCTATACAAATGTTTACTTGCAAAGGTGCGCAGTGGTGGTCGCATAGCATTGGCAACAGCATCATGTGGCATTGCTACCTTGCTTTTGCTAGGTGGTCGTACAGCTCACTCGTTGTTTAAAATCCTAGTAGAATTAAATAATCAATCCACTTGCAATATTCCTGTTCAAAGTGACTTTGCTCGGTTATTGAGACAAACAAGCCTTATTTTGTGGGATGAGGCTTCTATGACCCATCGATATGCCTTCGAAGCGGTTGATAGAACTCTAAGAGATGTTATGAGCTGTGATAAGCCATTTGGTGGAAAAGTTGTTTTGTTTGGGGGGGATTTTAGACAGGTCTTGCCAGTTGTGGTAAAGGGAATACGTGAGGATATTGTTAATGCTGCATTGTGTTACTGTGATTTGTGGCGTTATATAAGGGTGCTAAGGCTATTTGGCAACATGCGAGTGTCGATAGCTGGTAGTGTGGTGGACAATGGGTTCATCTGTTGGATTCAAGGAATAGGGGATGGAGAGGGTGTTACCGAAAGTTGTGATACGTTGTGTGTCCCACCTGGCATGATATTAAAAGGGCAGTCTATCGAAACACTGATTGATAGTGTCTACAGTGACGTGTCCAATGTGGGTGACTACACGTCGTATTTTAGTGAGCGGGCTATACTTGCCTCGCAGAATACAGAGGTGGCTACTTTGAATGATCGTGCATTGCAACTAATGCCAGGGGAGGTCATTTAGTATTATAGTGCAAATTCAATTGCAGAGACCGATGGCTCATTTTTGTACTCTGTTGAGTATTTAAATACATTGGACCTTGGAGGTGGATTTCCTCCTCATTTATTGCTGCTGAAGATAAATGCACCTATTATTCTTCTTAGAAATCTAAATCCAGGAAGGGGTATGTGTGATGGTACGCGATTGATATGTAGAGCTTTCAATAGGAAAGTGATAGATGCTTAAATAATAACAGGGGCAAATGTGGGCGAACAAGTTTTTATTCCCCAGAGTACTTTTGTTTCGAATGCTACACAATTGCCATTTACTATGAAGCGGAGACAGTTTCCCATCCGGTTGGCATTAGCTATGACAATCAGCAAGTCACAGGGGCAGACTTTGTTCATTGTTGGGCTTTATCTAAAGGCACCAGTATTTACACATGGTCAGCTGTATGTTGGATTTTCAAGGGTAAAATCTTCGCATGGTGTGAATGTGCTATTGGGTGAAGAGGATGGGGATATGACCACAAACATTGTATAGAAGGATGTTCTTCTCGAAAGGTGCAGTAATGTGCATTGCTTTCTTTGCGGAGATGTAGTTATTGACGACCATTTAGGGACACTGGTTTTGCATATATGTGAATTGCTCTCTATTGCTTTCTTTGTAGAGATGTAGTTATTGACGACCATGCAGGGACGATGGTTTTGTATATATGTGAACTACTCTCTATGCCCTGTTTGGTTGGCATATGCTCTCTTGGAAGTATATTTTTTTCAGATTTCACTATTTATTTGACTTTTGCAGATGCCTACCCTAGAGTGGCACTATTACCCAGCTTCTAACTATCAAAAGGAGCTACAGTGCACATCACTCACTATATCTCCTGATGATATCATAAGAAGGACACTTGGATACACACAATGTTTCCGGGTGCATATGTACGAGGTTGACCATAAGAAGAGATTTCAATGCTCTCATACTGATAAGATACCGAGGCATTGGTTCAAGTATGGGTTTAAGGATTTGGGTTGTTTTGTGACGCTACATCAACGTTTGTCAATACCTACGGAGTGGTTCACAAATGTTCGACCAGGTATTATTATTGTTGGGATGGAATGATCTTTGTTAGTTGTTCCACGTACTTATCTTGTAATTTTTGTTCCAATGCAGGTGGTAAAGAGAGAGGTAGGACTGTTGCATCGCCCATGCGATTACCAATGGAAACAGTGGGATCGTTCCCTACTTCGCCTTCACATATTTTGCTCAAGGAGAAGGATTTTGTTAATGATTCCTCAAAGAAAAGGAGGCTTTCTTTCCATTAGGCATCTTGGGAACATTGCCTTTTTATGTTGGCATCGGCCATTTGCCTATGGTACTTAGAAATACATCGGTGCCTTATGCTTGGCCTTTGTGGCTTCATTTTGACTATGTCTCTTATAGAAATTCTTTTTGTGGTGCTTGGTCTTTGTCTCAATTATAACCCGTTTTAGTGTAACATTGTTGTTCCACGTACTTATTTTGTGATTTTTGTTCCAATGCAGTGGTAAAGAGAGAGGTAGAACTACTGCATCGCCCATACGATTACCAATGGAAACTATGGAATCATTCCCGGCTTTGCCTTCGCATGTTTTGCTCAACGAGGAAGATTTTGTTAATGATTACTCAAAGAAGAGGAAGCTTTGTTTCTATTAGGCATCTTCGAGACACCACTTTTTTTGTTGGCATCGGCCATTTGCCTATGGTGCTTAGAAACACTTGCGTGCCTTATACTTGGCCTTTGTGGCATCGTTTTTACTAGGTCTCTTATGGAAATTCTTTTCGTGGTACTTGGCCTTTGTCTCGATTATGACCCGTTTCAGTATTACATTGTTGTTTCTAAGTATCGCGTGTGCAAGCATATGATTGCTTACATTGATGTTGAGAGGAAAGTTTGTAAGTATGGAGCATGGAAGAGATTGTTTCTATGTTTGGCATTTTGTGTTACAAAATTTTTAAACTACTTTTAGTTTTAAGTTTTGTATGTGTGCGAGACAGAGAGAGAGGGTGCTTAGAGAGAATTGGGGGAGAGAGAGAGAGAGAGAGAGAGAGAGAGAGAGAGAGAGAGAGAGAGAGAGAGAGAGAGAGAGAGAGAGAGAGAGAGAGAGAGAGAGAGAGAGAGAGAGAGAGAGAGAGAGAGAAGAGTCGGAGAGAGAAAGAGAGAGAAATAAATCATATTGGAAATGGAGAGGGGAAATAGGAGGGAGAAAGATGAGAAATGGATTATTGAGCGAAGTTGCTGTGCGATAGCAACTTTGCATGTCGCGAAGCCGCAGCTTCGCGTGCAGAGCTGCCGCGAAGCTGCCTAGCGTTCTGCGCGTGCAAAGCGCGCACGAAACTCTAGTTTCTAACTAAAGCTATTTGATAAAAACATCAAAATGTCCTCTTTCTTTTTGTGAGCGAGCGTAACTCTAAGTCACTTTGCACAAAAAGTGACAAGTATGGCCACTCGATGATCCATTTTTCCTCTTTCTCACTACTCTTTTCCCTCTTTCTTTCTAATTTGTTTCTTCTCTCTCTCTCGAATCTTTATCTTAAAATTTTCTCTCTCTTTGCCCTTTATTTCAATTTATTTTCTCTCATCCCCTTGTTCTCTCTCTCTCTCTCTCATCTTTTTTCTCTCTCTATCTCTTTCCTTTTTTTCTCTTTTTTCCCTCTCTCCTCTTTTTTCTTTTCTTCTTGTCTCTCTCTCTCTCTCCCTTTTTTTTTCCTTTCTTAACATGTCTTTCGCCTCCTCTCTCTCTCTTTTCTCTGTTTTCTCTCTCCCCTTTTCCCCTTTCTCATCTTTTTTCTTCTCTCTCTCTCTCTCTTCTTCTTCTTCTCCTCCTCTCTCTCTCTCCCCCTCTCTCCTTGCTTTTTGAATTTTCTCTCTTTTTTAATAATTGCTTTTCCCTCTCCTCTCTTTACCTTCTCTCTCCCTCTATTCTTTTTTCTTTTTTTCTATTTCTTTCCCTTGTTTATTCCTTTTCTTTGCTTCTCTCTCTCCTCTTTTTTGTTCTCTCTCTTATTCTCTCCCCTCTCTTCCTGTCTTTTTTACTTTCTCTCTTTTAAATTTTATCTTTCCCCTCTCTCTCTCTCTCTCTCTCTCTCTCTCTCTCTCTTTCTTCTCTCTCCCTCTCCTCTTTTTTTCTTCTCTTTCTCTCTTTTAAATTTTATATTTCCTCTCTCTCTCTCTCTCTCTCTCTCCTCTTTTTTTCTTCTCTTTCTCTCTTTAAAATTTTATATTTCCTCTCTCTCTCTCTCTCTCTCTCTCAAAGTATGTGAAAAACTATGCCAAAAAATTAAAATTAAAAAATAATTCTAAAATATTTAATTAAAATAGAAAAAATAAGAGAGAAGTTTAAATTAAATACTTTAATTTAACTAAAGATGGGGAAGGAGAGAGAGAAAGAGAGAGATAAACTTTTGATTTAAAAAGAGGGAGAAAGAGATGTTTGTGAAATGTTTGATTTAATTAAAAAAGGGAGAGAAAGAGATGCTTCTCAAGCCTACAACCAAAATAATAGAGTAGTATAGATATAATTGAACTATTTAAAAATATTTATATAACTCACTTGGAAAAAAAAGTGATAATGTAGGATTATTAGATGACACTTTATTGGCCCCTTTACTCCAACACAAATGTATCATCTTGAAAACACGTATACACATAGCCTTCTCTTATAAGTTATCCCCATCTCTTTCCCCACAACTCGAATTTCTCATCATCCCTTGCTCCACTCTACACATCTCTCCAATTAGAAATACAATCTGAAGCTATATTTTTTCTTATCACTAAACTCAATGAATCTATCTATTTTTAGGAAAAAAGTAACAGATTGTATTTGATTATTGCAATTGAAGAAATTATTTGTTTTCTTGAGAAAAAAGAATCCATCTATTTACCAAAATTAAAGAATCTATCATTTTTTGCAATTAAGCTATATATTCGAGGTCAAACTCATTAATCTACTTGATTACAATGTAATATTGGAGGTTTGCACTCAATAGCAAACTAGATTATGTGTGTCTGTTTTTTTGCTTTTTGGGCCAATGTATCAATTACATAGTCTCTATTACATTTCATTTCAAAATGTTTATTATAGAGTCTATGAATACCTAGTAATAGCAACATGCATAGAGGGAAAAAACTTAAGTAGATAATATCAAAACATACCGCTACCTTGGTCTTGCATTGTATTTATATATAGGCATCATGACACGTAAGCCTTTTACACACGTCTCCTCTAGATGTATGATAAGAATGAGCTTTGAAAGCAAGGTTGTTTCAATAGCTCTCAAAGGCACTATTTAATCGACATGTCCTATGCTTAAAATTTACAAAAATGGCTATGTCTACCTATGTGCTTGCACTTTGAAGCTTAGATGGTGATGTAGAGAGATGATAAGTGAAGAGATTGAGGCTAGTTAAAAGAACTTTTACTCGATGAAAGATAGATTAATGATGGCTTTGGAGGGGTCTCCTTTTATAGCCCTAGAAGGTGATCTAGTCACCTTATCAAACCATATTATGAGCCTCCCTAGTTAGCCAATGAATATTCCTTTATCATCAAGCTAGGGCCCCCCAAAATAAGGGTCCTTGGTGACTCCCACACCTTGCAACTCGATGTAGTATGCATTGAGTTGCTACCAAAATAACTACTCTATCTAACCCAAAGGTTAGACATACAAAGGTCATCTTTTTGCCATCCAATCACATAGACCTCATCAAACATATAAGCTAGGACCAAACTTGTGTACAGACTTACACATGGCTTCTCCTCATAATGGGAGCCTTATAACTTTAAGCACTATGGATCATTATTGGCACCTTGGGAGAGTGGGGCATTGAGCATATTTGACAATATGTTGTGAAATTTTCAAGAGTTTGCATGTTACTACCTCACAAAATGCCCCCCTTGGTGGCATGGGCAAAGATGCATGTAGAGAGATCACATAATGTTTAATTGTATTGGTGAAAGATACATAATCTTCATGACCAAGTCATTAATGTTTTTTCTTTTAGGTATATTCACTAGAATGATGATGGTTTCCTTGAAGCCATCAACCAAAGGAAGTGGAAGTAAGTAGCATAGTCAAATGAAACTAAGTCACAACACAAAATAAATTAACACTAAACAAAGTAGTGTGTGTTGCCTTTAAAAGAGCCCTTGTGATAATGTCATCTTAACACGACGTTTTAGGTATGTGATTGGAATTTTAAGTTTGTATTTTTTTATTTTTATTTGAAAATTTTATCTAAATTTTGTGAGAAAAAAGATCCTTGAATGATTTTTTGGATATTTTTTGGGGTTGTTTTGGTTTTATTTGAAGTTTTATATATTTTTAAAAGTTTGTTTCATGTTTTTGGTATTTTTAACAATTTAAGATTGCAAAAAATGCATGTATTGAGATCCATGTCACAGTGTGTAAATAGCAGCAATGTCTTAGCATGGTTGAGATCCCATGTGCGTCTTCTTGCATGAATGGTGCGGCTAAAGGAACACACCTGTACAACAATGAACAAAACATGAACAAAACCATGCAAGGGCAAATGCAATTTCAGGACCAGTAACGAGGCATGCAAAACCGAATACATACGCAGCAAGGGCATGCCAACTGGTGTTTTGGGGGGGCATAATGAGGGGTAAAAGGATGGGCTTACGAGGGTGGGTAATGTGGAGGGGGGAATGGGGGACTAGTGGGGGGGGGGGGGGGGGTATGGGATGGGATAGGTGGGGTGGGGTGGGGTGGGGTATGGGAGAATGGGCAGGGGGTTTGGGAAGGGTATGGGGGTGGGGGTGGGTAGGGTAGGGGAATGATGAGCCGGTGGGAATGGGGTAGGGTAGGAGGGTATGGGCGGGGGGGTTTACATTAGGCAGGGGGTCAAAGGGTGGGCGGAGGGTAGGAAGGGGGTAATTGGGGGGCACTGGTGAGCAGGTAGGAGGGGGTAAGGGGGGGGGGGGGGGGTAGTGGGTGGGTAGGAGGGTGGTAATGGGTGGCGGCCACCATGGCAATTAGGTGGCAGGGCGCGAAGGAAGATGATGGGGTGGCAGGTAGGCGAGTAGGTGAAGGGGGCAGCGAAGGACTGTGGAGGGCGGTGGCGCTAGATGGTGCGATGGGTGGCAATGATGACGGCCCTGCAACTTGTTTGGATCATAACTTCATCGTATGAACTTCAAATATAGTTGTTTGGGTACCCATAACGATTGAGATACATCTGGTTGACAAGTCCTCGTGGGCAGAATTGCGAGAATCTATCAAAAATAGGAGAAAATAACGATTTTCGTAAATCATGTTATTTTTATCTATCTTTTGTCTTGGACGATTTATTCCTTTCAAAATAAGTCACAGTATATATTTGGATCCATCTAAAGTGGAAATTAAGTCATCTAAACATGTTACTAGAGATTTTAAACTATTCTAGTAAACTAGTCTTGCTTCTTGTAAATCCTGTAGAGATTATGTAGTTTTTTTCCATATGTGGACGTGCAACATAAATTAATTTTCTTGGGAATATATACACATATCGTTTATTAAAATAAACTAAGTAATGGGGACATTACATTCTCCCCTCCTTAGAGAAATCGAGATGTCCTCATCTCGAGAGAAACTGGGAATATTCTTTTATAAGGGTTGCCTCATCGACCCACGTGGCATCTTCTTCAGGATAATCTTTCCATTGTACTAAGTGTTCTCTTAGAATTCGACTTCTTAGAGGTTTTTCCCTTATATCTAGAATCTTCTCGGGTTGCATTTCCAGAATTCCTTGGATAGGCATAACTATTTGTTTGTCATTAAGCACATGACTGGGGTTTGGTACATAATGTTTCAATAGGCTTACATGAAATAGATTGTGAATCTTGAGATGGGGTGACAATTTAAGCTTGCAGGCTTGCCTTCCCATTGCTCTGATTACTTCATAAGGTCCACGATACCTTGGATTAAGCTTTTTGTATTTCCCCAAGGATAATGAGCTCTTTTCGGGTCTTACCCTTAGAAACACCATGTCACCTTCCTTGAATGTTTTTATGGATCTTTCAAGATTTGCATAGGATTTTTGTCGATCTTGAGCAGCATGGATGTCATGTCGGATCAATTGGATTTGTTGGTCCATCTCTTCAAGTATAGCCTTAGAAGCCTCTACTTTGAGAGTGGGATCTGAGAAGTTTAGAGGTGTACGACATTCTTGCCCATACAAGGCTTGGAATGGCAACATCTTGATTGTTTGTTGAAAGGCAGTGTTATAAGCAAACTCCACCAAAGGTAAATGTTCAATCTACTATTTTGGTTCTTTACTACAATAAGACCTTAGAATATCTTCAATGGTCTGGTTCACCCTCTCATTTTGGCCATCAGTTTGAGGATGATAAGCAGTACTGAAGCATAGCTTCGTTCCAATTGCTTGGAATAGGCAAGTCCAAAGCTTAGAGGTGAATCTGGAGTCTCGGTCTGATTATGCTCTTTGGCAATCCATGTAGCCTAAATATTTATTTGATAAAGACTTGAGCAATGTCAAATGACTTATAGGTTGTTTTGACTGGGATCAAGTGTGTAACTTTTGTCAATCTATCAACCACTACCATGATGGAATCATATCCACCAGCAGCAATAGGTGATCCAACAACAAAGTCCATACTTATTGACTCCCATTTCATTTGTGGAATGTCCAAGGGTTGTAACTCTCCAGGCATCTTGATCCTTTCTGCCTTGACTCTTTGACAAGTTAGGCATTGTGTTACATACTTTAATACATCCCTTTTTAATCTTGGCCAGTGATTGCTCTTATGAACTACATTGAGAGTCTTGGCATACACCGAATGTCCTGTGATGGGGCTATCATGTGCTTCCCATAAGATCTTGGCCTTCACTTCTAGTCTTTTTGGGATACAAAGGCGGTCATGGTAATATAAACAACCATTACTAGCACGATAATCCTTAATCTTAAACCTTTCTTTGTCAAAGTTTTCTTCTTGAAGTACCTTAGCAATGAGTCCTTCATATTCCTTATCCTGAGGAATAGCTTGGTGTACAAGCTCAAGTACAGGGTTATCAGGTATGGATACGGTTCTTAAGCTTCGAACTTCTACAACAATATTAAGAAAGGCTTTTTGGCTTAATGTATATTCAACAACATTGTTCTTCCTTGGATGATATTTTATTTTAAAATCAAACTCTTGCAGTATCTCTATCCATCTTCTTTGCCTCATGTTTAGGTTAGCTTGGGTGAAGATCCACTTAAGACTTTTATGATCTGTCACTAAAGTGAATTCCTTTCCCAATAGAGAGTGCCTCCATAGTTTCAAAGCGTGGATTATTGTGAGCAACTCAAGGTCACGAGTAGCATAGTTGGATTTGTAGGGTTTCAATTTTTTGGAAGTATAGGCCACTGGTCTTCCTTCTTGTACTAGCACCCCACCAATTGCAAGTCCACTTACGTTAGTGATCACTTGAAATGGTTGATTAAAGTGAGGGAGTTTTAATATAGGTGCAGTGGTTACAACTTCTTTAAGCTTATCAAAGCTTTCTTGATGCTCAATGGTCTAAAGAATTATTGTATTTTTCTTCAAAAGATTTATCAAGGGTGCAGCAATGAGGGAATAATCCTTGATGAAGATTCGATACCATCTTGTCAGTCCCAAAAATCCACGTATTTTTTTAAAAAATGTCTTACGTATTGGCCATTCTAGGATATCTTTTACTTTGGTAGGGTCTACAGAATTTCCATTAGCGGAAACAATGTATCCAAGATATTCAATCTTGTTAGTGAGAAATACACATTTACTCATCTTAACATAGAGCTGATTTTCACGAAGTATTACTAGGGCGATCTTTAAGTGACCTTCATGTTCCTCTATTGATTTGGAGTATACTAGTATATTGTTAAAAAATACTATCAAAAAATCATCTAGATATGGTCAAAAGATGTCTTGCATTAGACGATTGAATGTAGCTAGGGCATCAGTCAATTCGAATGGGATGACTAAAAATTCATAATGACCATACCTAGTGCTGAAGACAGTCTTTGGGATATCTTGTTCCTTGATTCAAATTTGATCGTATCCAAACCTTAGATCAATCTTGGAAAAAACCTTGGCTCTATGTAGGTGGTCTAAAAGTTTGTCTATCCTGGGTATGGGATACTTGTTTTTGATCGTAACCTGGTTTAGTCCTTTGAAGTCAATGCATAGTTTAAGTGTTCGTCCTTTTTCTGGAAGAGGATAGGCACTCCCCAAGGTGAGTTACTTGGGCGGATAAATCCTTGCTTTATCAGTTGCCTTAGTTGTTCCTTAAGCTCAATAGCTTCAGGAATAGAGATTTTGTATGGTCATTTTGACACTAGCTCGGCTCCAGGAATCAATTTTATTTCATGATCAATCTCACTCTTTGGAGGCAGTTGAGTCAATTCTTCTGGGAAGTCATCCTTGAATTCATTGATCCACAAAGGTAGAGTGTCTTTATTAGTCTTATTCAACCGGATCATGTAGATTGGTTGTCCTTTCTTCAATCCCTTCCTGAGTCGATTTGCCTTGGTTAGTTGGACTCTAGTTCTTCCAGCTTTCCCATATGCCTTTACTGTTTCTCCTTCCAAGTCTTGAAAGATTATTTCCTCTTCAGCACATAGAATTTGGGCTTTGTTCTTCTTGAGACAATCCATTCCAAGAATGCAATCGTAACATCCTAGTGGTAGGATTCAAAATTATCTTTCAGTTATATGGTTGTCTAACTCAAATTGAAATTTCCCTACAGTTTCGGTTGAGGCAATTTCCTTCTCACTAGCCAATTATACTATCATTTTCCTTGTCCCCTTGGATTCTAGATGCAATCTTTTAACTGCCTTGGGTGCAAGAAAGGAATGCATGCTACCACAATCAATTAAGATCATAAACGACGTACCCTTGTAAGTAGCTGGAGATTGTATTACTGAACATTGGTGGTCTGCTGCTTTCTTTTCCACGGTAGCATGAATGGATCCTCTTTCAAATTCTTCACCTAAAGTGCATTCCTCGGGCTATCCAATCATGGTATTTACTTGGGCATCAACTATTCTTCCATGTCCACGGCCTGGGTTATTGTTATTGTTCCCTCGGCCTCTTCCACCAACCTGGTTTGGGCTAGGATTTTGAGGAAGGTTAGGACAATTAGCCCTTAGGTGTCTAGACCTTCGGCACTGGTAGCATTGCTTGATTCCTATCCCATTTGGTCCTTGGGTGATTGCATTAGCTCTACCATTTCCTCTGGCATTGTCCATGTCGATACCACGTTTTTGATAGCCCCTTCTATAGTTGTTTATTGGATGGTTTCTTTGGCCATTTCGAGCGATTTCCTTGGCCATAGGTTTTGCTCGCATAAGAGCATCTTTGAAAGTCGTCGATCTCATTGATTCAAGGTGAGTGTCCAGAGGTGGATTTAGTCCTTGTTGGCAAAACCTTGCAATCTGTTGAGATGTTGTCATTGGGGGTGCATATTTGCTCAGACTCACAACTTAGAATAGTATCCTTCCAAGGTTAGGCTTAATTGTCAAGTTGTAGAATTCATTCATCTTGATTGATTCAAAAGATGGGAAAAGATAACATCCTTTCACATCTTCTTTGATCTTCTCCCAAGTTTGGGAAGCTTCTACTACTTCTTTATCTCAGCAAAATTGTTTCCACCAAAGCTTAGCTTCGCCAGTAAGATGAAGATGAGTAGTCATGGATTGATCTGCATCAGTAGTTTCAGCAACTAGGAAATAGTCATCCAAAGCCTCAATCCACGCTTCTGCATCTTGCTCCACCTTGGGTCCTTCACTGCTAAACACAGGTGTTGGTGTCTGCTTGAGAAGAAACTTCTTCTCTTGGAATTCCTTGTATGTTTTCATCAATTTGCACGAGTTGGGGATTCTAATTATCTCTGTAACTTCTTTTTCACAAAATGAGGTGGTTTGGCCTTCGTTTCTATGAATTGATAAGATTGGGATACTCTAGAAGCTCATAGAATTTACACTCCCGGTATAAGGGTTACCCTATCGGGAGAGATAACCTTTGTATATTGGTCATACACCCAACGATGCAGGGTGAATGGATCCCCATTAATTGTCATAGTATAAGAACATCGATTAGTTTTAGTTCTTCAAGCCATTTCAACAACTTGAGATGGACTTTCACATCTTCGTATAGAGTTGATCTAAGTACATGTAAGGGTCATCCCTTTCCAAATATGGGCTCCAACTTTAGCCCCTTCATAAGCTTAAACAATTCCATAGACGAGTCTTCTCTAAGATAGCCATTACGCTTTCTCTTAATTCCAACATGTTTGACTAGCACACAAGTAGTGGAGTACACGATCTAAAAAATAACTCCCGTAAAGCGTACTTCATCATTAATTGTCAAAGCAGCTCAATTATCATCATAAGCTCATAATTCACGCTCTTCAAAAATAATAACGAGACTTTATATTTATGAAAAGTACTTACAAAGGTGTATTTGTTCATACTATGATCTACCAATACACCATCTCATGGATCCTTTCCTCGTGAAAAGTACCAGGGTCTATATTCTCATATCTTGGGGGATTCTCATATACATAGCAAACAACATAATATGGTGGTTCTTGGGGATAATCAAAACATCCCATACCAAAATAAGGCCTTCTTGGCACCACAACAACTCTCTCATATGGTACTATTTGTAGCACTTTTCGATATGCCCACAAGGTTTCAGATACAGGCTCATTCCCAATGTCTAGTAACCATTCAACAAAGGCACTGAACAAAAGGTATATCTTAACTATCCTTAGTTGTTGAGCCCATTGAATCCTCCATAGTTTATAATGAAGAAGAATGTTATGCTCACAATATATCTCCATATGTGACCTATTCCTTGGCCAGAAATCTCTCATGTACCATGAGTTAGGATGAGGTTGGATTATAATTGCAGGAATAAAGATAATCTCCATTACCTCAAATATAGCCTTGCGATATGAGAAATTATTCGACCCTAAGGCTACTTGATACATGATGGGAAAAATATCCTGCAACCGTGTAGCTTCCTCATCACTAAGTTCCTGAGATGAGCACAATGTGTATGCTAGTGCTAGTGCAAGATATTCAACAAAAATTTTCTTCAAACAATTGTGGTTATTTTATTAATTCCTTTTATATATCTATTACTTAACCTTACACTAAAAGCTCTTTTCAAACCTAGGCTCTTTTGAAACCTGGCTTTGATACCATGTGTGAGTGCCTCCAACAAACTCGGAGGAGTCCTCTAGTAGTCATCTAAGATTCATGTCTATGCACATCACCATCCTATCTCCCCATGGGAAACCTTGGACTTGGTTGAACATGGGAATCTCAATTCTATTTCACAAGGGAAATGTGGACAAGTCACCCCTAATAGTAATCTAATGCCTACCTAAGAAAGACCACTTTGTAATCAATCAAAGGCAGGAGTGAGGTTAACACCGCACTTGGTTCAAAGAGAGTGAGAGACAGGGGAGAGTGTAACTCGATCCCCCTACCCATAAGGTAAAATCTCAGCTCCATCGGCCCCCTAAAACGACGTTAAATGTGGTAACTAATTCTACCAGTATTGGGAGGGTCACGATTTAATCAGCTCTATCTAGTGTTGGGAAAAGTTACCTGATTTATCAGGTCCACCCAGCCACAGCTGTCCAATCGCTAGGATCGAAGCCTCCCACTTTTCTCGATGGGTTTGCTTAGTTTTCTAATTAGCAAAGCATACTGCCGCATTGTTTGGACATATAAAATCAACTTCCTTTTATTACTTTGTTAAACTGGGTTCGTTAAACTCGATCTTTAGCACATAACAAACAGTTCAAAAATCGATATTTTATTTCACCATCACTCTGCAGAGTGATACAAAATCTTCTTTTTGCAGAAAGACACTGTCCAACCTAGGATAGGACCTTCCAATCCCTCGGGATTGGGCTATATGTGATCGCACTTCATCTACGGTCAACAAGGAAATTGACTAGCTCAGAGCCCCTCTAAGCTTCCTTGAGCTTCAAGATCAATCCTACATAATAGGGGCACTTACCACACTCGGCCCTTTGCCCTCTCAGGTGCTCAAGTGATCAAGATCAGAAACACCTACCTCCCTCGGGAGCGTAGGACCCACACCCGCAGGTGAGTTTTTCCACACTCTACAGAGTGTAAGGGAGCATTGGGTTGGGGACCCCAATGTCCCGAACCACCACAACCCACAACTTGTTCAGTTGTGCAAGTGCGGAATCATAAGAGCCATAACTCATCATTCACAAATCCAAAAGCAGACATAACTATAATACATTTTAACATAGTTATCAATGCGATGCATAGAATCTATCCTCTTTATCAATTTTCGTGTTCCTTCCTAAAAGGCATTTGATAATACTAACGTGCGTTTTTAAGTCTAAGTAAGTTCTAACTAATTGTGATCTTTTTCTTAGGTATTATCCTGATTATCTCCGTTTGGCCATCCATTGTGAATACGATCTATAGTAGCAACCTCGATTTGTTGTGGGACGATTGGTTCTTTGGTTTGAATGGGTTTGGGGTTAACTTCTGTTTGTGCTTTAGTATCGTGTTGAGTTCTGTCCAGCTGATTGCAGAGCAGAGCTTCGTCGCGTCAATGGCAATAGAGAGACTTCTGCATGGGTCGTTGTGTGTATGTGTGTGTTTGATGTGATGCCCTACCCCTGTTTATATAGTAGTGAGGGAGGGGGTAAAGAGAGGATGATGACATCATTGATGACAAAGAGAGAACACTTTCTTTTAGCGCTCATCTTTAAAGCTTATGCTTTTTTTCCCACTATTTTTGTTTTTTTTAAAATGTCGTACAACTTGTTTGGATCATAACTTTGTCGTATGAACTCCAAATATAGTCGTTTGGATACACAAAATGATCGGAATGCATCTAGTCGATAAGCTAGCGTGGGTAGAATTGCGAGAATCTATAAAACATAGACAAAAATAATGATGTTCATAAATTACATTATTTTTATCGATCTTTTGTCTTGGATGACTTATTCCTTTCAAAATAAGTCACAGTACATATTTGGATCCATCTAAAGTGGGAATCAAGTCATCTAAACATGATAGTAGAGATTTCAAACTATTCTAGTAAACCAATCCTACTTCCTGTAAACTCTGTAGAGATTCTGCAATTTTTTTCCATGTGTGGATGTGCAACATAAATCAATTTTCTTTGGAATGTATACACACATTGTTTATTAAAATAAACTAAGTAATGGGGACATTTCAATTCAATAGCTTTAGATAAAAAGATCTTATAAAGTCTTTTGGATACATGTTTAGAATCAATTCTATCTCACAATTAACTTGTCTAAATGTGTCAACTATTCTAAAAATATATCCTCAAAGTCATTGATCCACAAAAGCAACATGAATTCCTTGGGCTTTTTGACCTTGATTGATCTAATTAAGCTAATTGTCCCTTTCTTAGCCCCTTCTCAAGTTAGCTCTCTTTGAGTACTTAGACTCTAGCTCTCCTAGCTTTCCCTTATGTATTTACAATGTTATCTTCCATGTCTTGGAAGATAAATCTATCTTTGGCACACAGGACGTGGGTTTTATTTTGTTTAATATAAAGTCATAACATCCTAATGGTAGAACTTGAAATTAGGATTTTGATGTTTTCTTTTCTAATTCAAATTAAAACTTCAGGGTGATTTTCTTTTGCATTGCCCAAATTTACAATCATTTTTCTTGTAGCCTTGGAATATAGATGCAATCTCTTAACTACACTCAAAACCAGAAAAGAATGAGTACTTCTAGAATCAATAAATATTTTGGAAGACTTACCCATATAAGTTGATTGTATATAGATGATCCAACATTGACAATTTTCTCCCTTATTCTCAATGATTGCACGAATAGTTCCCTATTTGACTTCTTCTCTAGGACTTTTAAGATGGCTTAGGCATTCTACTCTCAGGTATCCACTCTTTCCACACTGGTAGTATGGCTTGTTACCCATCCCGCTTAGATCTTGGGCAAGTGTATTGGCATGTACAGTAGTCTTAGGATTGTTTGTCTGGACACCTTAGTTTGGATAATTTCTTCCATAGTTATTATTCATGGTAAGGCTTCTTTGACTATTCTTGACAATCTTTCTAGCTATAGGTTTGGTTTGAATGAGGGCATTTTTGAGAGTCATGTGCCTCATTTCCTCAATGAGAGGCGTAAAAAATTCTTGCAATGTATTGAGTTTCCATCATTATTGGTGTATGCTTTTGGAGGCTCACAATTTTCAAGTAATAGTCCTTAGAGATCAAGCTTAACTTTGCCAAAGGCTTTAAAATTTATTCATCTTGATAAATTCATAGAATGGAAGCAAGTATTATCACTTGATAATTTCCTTGATTTGTCCCAAGGTTGCAAAAGATTCAAATTTTCCATTACCCTAGCAATATTTCTTCTATAATATTTTGGCCTCACTAGTGAGACAAATGTGTAGATTCACGATGGGTTGATTCACAATCGTGGTTTTGGTAGTGTCGAAGTAATCATCTATAGCTTTGATCCAGGTCTCCATATCCTACTCCACACATTAGATCTTTCTCTATTAAACTTTAAAGATGGGATTTGATTTAGGAGGAAGTAAATGTTATCCAAGCTTGAAGCCTTGGTGATTCTAGTTAACATAAACGTTAATTCCTTAGAGACTTAAATGTTTAAGAATTTAAACCTTCCTCTCTTACTCATGTTTGAGAATGAAAAGAAATAAATTTTTATTTTCATCAGAAGAGAATTGAGATCTAGATACTATAGAGTTCTAATCATGAACTTCATGTAATGACACTAGTATAAAAAGTAGGCAAATTTTTAATGATAGAATCTATATACTAGTGGTAGAGAAGTGTATCCTCTAATGGCATATCCATCAAGGATCATGATGACATGACTATATTTTTGCAATCTTGTAATAATAACACATAATTAACTCTACAATTTTACATTAATAATATCAAAAGCAATGTTTACCAGATGAAACTTGCTATGTAGGTAATCCTTGCATGGATTTTTTTGTTTCCTTGCAAGCCCATCACAAGCTGGCAAGCAATCTAAGAAACTTAGCGACCCTAAAAACCTAACTAACTATATATATATATATATATATAGACGCGCACACACACACACACACACACACACACACACACACACACACACACACACACACACACACACACACACACACACACACACACACACACACACACACACACACACACACACACACACACACACACACACACACACACACACACACACACACACACACACACACACACACACACACACACACACACACACACACACACACACACACACACACACACACACACACAGAAACTTAACCTCATTTCTCACTTTTCCATCTTCAGGATGAGTCTCTTGGGGAATGCATCCTTCTTGGGTAAAAAATTATCCCATGGGACAACCCTGAGAGTATCTAGTGCATTAATTGGATTATTTTGAGAATCTTTCAATGAGCTAGTTTCCATTCTTTACATAAGGATACTTAAAAACAAAAGCTAGTGTGAAAATAAGATCGGGTTAGTTGTTCTAGCAAGAGCAACAAGTAATTCTTGATTGTTTGCTAGTCTTGGTTCTTATTTTTGAAAAACGTTGGGGCAATCACAATGTGCTTTATATCTTGGAGGGTATTTGGTCCTCTCGTGGGTTTCATTTATCCTAGATTTGAAGCATTGGATTAGAAAGTTGCAATTAAATATGTGTGAAATTTTTTAAATGGTTTAATGTACTATTTTGGGTAATGTTAGCTCATGGTGTGGTGGTTGTTTGATGCTATTTGGCTTATGTTGTCCCTAAAAATTGAGCAAAGATTAGTTCATTAGCTTTGTATACCATTAGTTTAAATATGTACTTTAAATGTTAATGTTATCCTTATTGCTTGTAAGTTGTGTATATGCATTGCATGTTCAGAACAGAGACAAAGCTGACCTAAGGTGCTTTGAGTGCGGAATCACTCGTCTCTTCGTTGATTGCCCAAAGCGAAAACCTTCTTCAAGTTCAGCCAACGTACCATCTGTCCCATTGGGGCTATTTGGTGTCGAGAACCTTGATGGGGAGGCCACACCTATCCCATTGCGGGTCATGACCCGGGCCTAGATGAGGCAGGCCGGCATATCACTACTAGGACCTAGCAACCTCAATGCAGCCTCGATAGGGAAGAAGAGCCGCAAGCGGAGAAAGAAGAGGTTGGAAGCTAAGATTGCACTAAAATCTGAGAGTGCTACAACTTTGACTGTTGGAAAGAAGGTCATGGATGTAGAGGCAGAAACTTCAGCCCCCAAGACGGCCGAAAAGGGAAGTGCCAAGGTAGGGGAATACTCGCATCCAAAGCGCCAACTTGAGTCCATAGAGAAAGTGAAGGATTGGGTGAAAGAGGCCCAAGAGCACTTAAGGGACGCAGAGTCCATCCTAGAGGATGAGATCGATGATCTCCCCAGCATAAGCATGCCAGCCTCACCCCATCGACCAAAGTTAGGAGATGCAACCATACCACAAGCAGCACCGCTTAGGCCAAGCCTTGATGCTGCAGGCCTGCAAATCAGTCACAACCATGGGCCAGGACAATCCGATTTAGGAGAGAGACGAGTAACCAACAGCCCCCTTACCATGCTAGTAACCACCCCTGTGACGTTAAGCCTAGGAGACCTGCTTAAGCAGCATCCCAACCCTATGGTAAGACCTCAAGCAGTGGGTTGAGGGGTCATGAGAATAAGTTGCTGATCTGCATGACAATGATGCAGAAACACAAATACCGAGTCTAACACTGCATTCTATGCCAAAATCCTTGCACGTTAATGCTTTTTGGGAAGGTACCGAGATGTATGCAGTATTACCGGTCCTAGCCTTAGGTGACACAACGAGAAAGGGGATCGTAGACACGGGAGCCGTGGTTAGTGTGCTAAGCCACGTAGTACTTCAGACTTGGGAAAACCCACCTGTCAAGACCGCTCGGTTTAATGTCACATTAGCAAACAGCATGAGAGTGAAGCCATTTGGGGTACTTAAAAAACTGGCCAGTGAAAATCGCAAGTGTCCAGTTCTCTGTTGATTTTATATTCATGAAGGGGGTGGACTACGATATCCTATTAGGCCGACCCTGGGATGTGCAATGCCAGAGTTATCAAAGATTGGGGTAATGGCTTGATCTTCCTAGGCAATAGAACGGAAGCTGTGAGGGTAGAGATGGACACTTGGAAGACTTCACCAGTCGACTTGGATGCCATCTCCGCGATGCTCAAAGGTAACACTCAAGTCAAGAAGTCTTATGGGCCCTTGACCAAGTATGTCCCATGCCCAGAGGATGAGCGAGATTGGATGCATGTCCTTGCCACAGTTGACTTGCCGTTCTCAGATCATGAGGCATATGAGCAAGCCATTAAGATGAGGGGCAAGTCTGGTGGCACGTCCTCCGTACCAATTTGCATGATGGCAGAAACCCTTCGTGGGAGACCTAAGCCCGTCACCTTCTAAGTGCCAAACAACAAAAGAGAACTCCAGGAGGTTCTGGAATACTTAATGGACAAGCTAGCTGACAATCCAGCATCAAACTTCAAACCACTCCAGGATCTCTTAGACGAATCCAAGTGGCAATGGACTAGGGTGCATGACTTAAACCTTATGTACAACTAAGCCCTAGGAGACGACGAGTAGTTTGATGCAGAGGACTCTGATGATGAGTACGAAGACTGTCAATCCTTCAGTGACGAAAGTGAGATACTGTAGAATACAACATTGAGGGACATGAAATAGAACACATACGGGCAGACTCCAAGCCATAGAAAAAGAGCGTCTTCAGGATAGAGTGGGGGGTCATGTGCATGGATTGTGATTGCACCTGGTTAGAACATGTAGGAGCCATAGACTTGGAGCAAGCAGGTCTAGCCCAACCGAGAATGACACCAGTACTTAGGACAGAATCACCATCCAAGCTGCGACCACCAGGGGATACCACCTCTTCTAGCGAAGATAGGGAGTTTAACTCTGAGTTGGAGGTCAGTTCGAATAGCGACCTAGAAATATCTAGGCCTCCCAAGACCCAACGCACCAAGGGGGACCTACCCGTTCACCTGAGGCACAGATGATTGAAGCAGGAAAGGGCTAAACAATCCAGGGACACACGAACAGACAAACAACAAAAATTGCGGGACCTCCCTAAAAGATTTACGAAATTCAAGAAAGGAGATAGGGTAGTGATCTTGTTGGGTGCCAAACAGCACGGGCAGACGAGCGAACCAATCAAGAGACTAGCCAAGGTCAAGGAGGTGAACCTAGCCCAGGAAGGGGAGACACCCCGACCAGCCTTCATTGCCGATGACTTGACCGAGGAAGAAGAAATGAGTCTTGTCGCTCTCTTGCAAGAGTATGTAGATGTATTCTCTTGGTCCTTGGAAGATCTTAAAGGGGTAGATCTGAGTGTAGTGACTCATAATATACCCATGACACCAGACGCAATGCTGGTGAAGCAGCCACCATACCCAATGAATCCAAAATACGCTCATGCTGTCAAGGAAGAGATTGATAAGCTGATGAGAGCGGGATTCATTTACAAAATTGAGCACACGAACTGGGTATCACCCATAGTCATCGTGATGAAGAAAAATGGAAAAATTAGAGTGTGCATCAATTACAAGAAGGTGAACGCTGCTACTAAAAGGGACAATTACCCATTTCCATACACCGAGCACATGCTTGAAAAAGTGGCGGGCAAGGAGGCCTACAGTTTTCTGGATGGCTTCTCACGATACAATCAGGTGCAAGTGCATCCTATCGATAGGCATAAGACTGCCTTCCCACCGAGTGGGGCGTCTTTGCTTACATAGTCATACCTTTCGGGTTGACTAATGCCCTTGCCACCTTCCAACGCCTCATGTGCACCATATTTATGACATGCTTTGCAAAGAGTTGGAAGTCTTTGTCGATGACCTCTGTGTTCACTCGACCTAGATGGAATACTTAGACAAACTCCAAGCTGTCTTTGAGCAGTGTCACTTATATCATCTCTCCTTGAACCCCTTGAAATGCCAGTTTTGGGTGAAGCATGGATGCATTCGAGGCCATGTGGTTGGGAGAGAAGGAAGGAATCTCACTTGTAGCTTTCTTGCTTGCACAATGGGGGAATACACACAAGGGTGGAGGCTGAAAACAGTTTTCCTCTTCTTAGTTGTGTAAGCCAAAAGAACTCTCTTACAAGGAAATAGAAGAACCCTATATATGGGTCTCAAACCAAACTCAACTAACTAAGGTGGCATACTAACTGAGCCATGAACTAGAGTAGATAAGGATAGCTATCATGTAGCTATTATTCATGGGCGGTGTACCAACCGCATCTGCAACTGACACGTCGGTGACATAAATGCACAACGGTCACCCTGGCATATCATGAGTGGAGCTCGATATCTCTACACTCCCCCTCGAGCTCAATCCTAATTCCTGCACACCAAGCAGGTCTCTGAACTTGCGCAGCTTCTCTGCGCCCAATGCCTTCGTGAATATGTCAGCTACCGGATCCTCTGTGCTGACATAAACTAGATCAATAAGACCTAGTAAAACCCTCTCCTGCACATAGTGATAATGCACCTCAATGTGCTTTGTTCTAGCATGATAGACTGGGTTATTTGCCAAGTGTATACTACTCATGTTGTCACAATAAATGACAACTGGCCCATCTGTAGAGACTGATGCATATCATAAAGTAGCTTATGCAACCAAGCTATCTCACATGTAGCCATTGCTGCACCCCTGTACTCAGCCTCTGTGCTCGACAAGGCAACTGTAGGCTGTTTCTTGCTGCTCTAAGTGACTGCAGCACTCCCAAAAGAGAACACATATCCACTGGTAGATCGTCTATCAGAAATGCTACCAGCCCAATCAGCATCAGTGTATCCATGCAACTGTATCTGAACCCCAGTCTCATAAAATAGTCCATACTGCAATGTGGAATTCACATACCTGAGTATGCGTCTAGCCGCATCCAAATGCGGTTTCCTTGGAGCCTGCATAAACTGACTTACCAATCCAACAGCATAGCTCAAATCTGGCCTGGTAATAGTCATATAAATCAAGCTTCCTACTATGCATCTGTACATAGTAGGGTCTTTCAGAAGCTCACATGCATTTGCGCTCAGTTTCACATTCTACTCCAAAGGAACTGAAATAGGCTTACAGCCTGTCATCCCATATTTGGACAGCATGTCCAATCCATACTGCCTCTGCAAGAGCTGTATCCCACTTGGTGATCTAATCACCTCAATGTCCGAGAAATAACGCAGCTCTCCCAAATCCTTCATCTCAAACTTCTGCTTCAATAGCATTTTCACATGAAGGATATCTTCATCACTATCACCTGCCATAATCAAATCATCAACATAAATGACAAGTAGCATAATACATTTCTCTATTTTTCTCACATAGAGTGAGAAATCTACCTTGGAAATCTGAAAGCCAATAGTGACAAGATACTGTCCTATCTTGTTAGACCATGCTCTAGGTGCTTGCTTCAAGCCATACAAGGCTTTCTTCAACCTGTAAACAAACTCAGGATAAACAGCATGTACATAACCTGGTGGCTGCTCCATATATACCTCTTCTTGCAAATCACCATGCAAGAAGGCATTCTTTACATCCATCTGATGTAAAGACCATTCCTTTGATGCAGCCATAGCAATGACTGCTCTTACGGTTGCCATCCTTGCAACTGGACTGAATGTTTCTTCATAGTCAATGCCATATGTTTGTGCATATCCCTTGACTACTAATCTTGCCTTGTATCTGTTCACAGAACCATCTGCATTGTGCTTCACCTTATAAACCCACTTACAGCCAATTGCATTCTTACCTTTAGGCAAAGGTACCAATTCCCATGTAGCATTTGCTTCCAAGGCATCCATTTCTTCATCCATAGCTTTCTCCCATTTTTCTTTTCCCATGGCTTGCTCAAAAGAAGTGGGCTCTGGTTCCTGTATCACTTTGACCATATATGCATAGTGAATGGCTATAAATCCATCATATTTTAGCCCATCCACAGGATACCTAGCTCTGGTAGACCTACGCAAAGTAGGCTCACTTCCAGGTGCTCTCAAAACATCCCTGGTCTTCCTTACTCCAGGTGTAACAATAGAGGGGATACCCAACTCATCATCAATGCTCTGTTCTGAGCCACTGGATTCACCATCCACATAAGAGTGACCTGCATTCACATCAAACATGGGCTGATCAACCTTCTCTTTTCCTTTTCGTAATACCTGCATACCACTATCTGCATGGCTTTGAGAAGATTCTCCTGATCTCAATTTGCTTGTCCATGGCGAAGAATATGAACCACTGCTCGAGGACACTCCAAGTCCACTAATATTTTATGACTGCTGCTGTGAATTCTGTGCAGCATTACCATTTTGTGCTTCTACATCATCAATCACATTTACTGGTTTATACCAGCTACTCATCTCATCAAAAACAACATCTCTGCTCACTGTAAACTTACGAGTAAAAGGGTTATAGCATCTATACCCTTTTTGCTGCAGAGAGTAACCAATAAAGATGCACTTCTCAGCTTTTGGATCCAACTTGGATCTCAACTCATCTGGCACATGTACATAGGCAATGCAACCAAAAATTTCCAAATGAGAAATATCTGGTTTCCTACCAGTATACCTCTCCTCTGGAGTCATCCCATGTATTGCTGCAGTGGGAGTCCTATTCATTATGTAGACTGCTGTAGAAACTGCTTCAACCCAATAAAAATCAGGCATGTCTTTTTCATCGAGCATGGCATGAGATACCTCTCCAATATGTCTGTTTTTTCTTTCTGCAATTCCATTTTGCTGTGGGGTATGACTGCATGAATATTGCTGCTTTATGCCATGCTCCTGCAAGAACCTTGCAAACTCATTTGAGAGGTACTCTCCCCCTCCATCTGACCTTAGGCATTTTATTTGCAGGCCTGTTTCTTTTTCAACCATAGCTTTAAGAGTTTTGAAATGCCCAAAAACTTCACTTTTCTTTTTCATAAAATACACCCAAAATTTTCTGCTATAGTCATCAATAAAAGTAACAAAATAATGACAGCCTCCAAGAGATGCAACTTTAGTAGTCCACACATCAGAGTGGATTAATTCCAATGGCTTCTTACTCTCTTGAACATGTCTAGGAAATGGTTTCCTTGCCTGTTTTCCAAACTGACAGGCTTCACATACCTTATGCATTTCTGCAACCTTGAATCTAGGCAATCCTGCAACAATATTTTGGTCATGCATTGATTTAAGTCGATGTACATTAACATGACCAATGCGTTTATGCCAGATATCAATATCTGCAACTACACCGGTCCCATGTGCAAACATTGATGCACTCAATTCAGTCATGTCTGCATCCAACATAAACATTCTGCCCTTCTTCTTTCCTTTTGCTATCAAGCGACCTTTATTTTTTATTTCCTCAACAAAGCATCCAAGAGGATTAAATCTGACCTGCAAGCCCTGCTCAACCATTTGACCAACAGAAACCAGATTCTTGGTGATATTCGGGACATGAAATACATCGGACATGTATTTCTTTTTCCCATCCTGCATGGACAAAGGAAATTTTTCAATCTGCACAATAGGATGTGCAGTATCATCACCAGTCTACACAAATCCTGGTTTTTCCATTTTCCTTGCATCCTCCATCCATTCTGCATGACCTGTCATGTGGTTTGATGCACCTGAGTCAACATACCATACATCATTGCTTTCTTCTGCACTTGTCACAGAATTGTTCATGTGCTGCACCATAAACAAATGCTCATTTCTGTCATCACCCTGTCTACTAGAAGATGCATAGTTCCCTTGTTGCAGTTTTCCATTCATGATGTCATTCTGCTTTTTATAGCAGTCTTTAGCCATATGACCCATTTTACCACAGTAGTAGCATTCAACATTACTGTTTGCATTTTGGCCTCTTTGCCATCCACCACGATCTCTTTGGCTCCCCCTGCCTCTAGAGTTACCACGTCCTCCTCCATAGGACTATTTTTCTTGAGTTTGCTGCATATTCTGATTTCTACCACGGCCTCCAGATCGGCCTCCTCTACCTCTGCCTCTACCTCTTCCAGCATTTGAGTAGAAGACCGTTTCTTTTGAAGTTCCTCCTGAAGAAGATGCACCACCATTTCTTTGCTCCTCAGAAATTAGAAGAGCAATCAACTCCTCAAAATCAGGAAATCTTTCACGGACAGAAATGGATGTTCAAAACTGTGCATAATCCTTTCCTAGACCATTCAAGGTCACAGAAACTAAATCATCATCTTCCACTGGCGACCCAATGGAAGCAAGTGCATCTGCAATCTTCTTCACCTTCATGTGGTAATCATTGATGCTCATATTTTCTCTTTGCACATTATGCAACTCTTGCTTGAGCTGCATTTTCCTGGCTTGAGTATTTGTGCTATACATTTTTTACAAAGTATCCCATGTCTCCTTTGGCGTACTTGCATCCTGAATATGCACAATCATAGAGTCTGAAATACTGATAGACAGCCAGTACATAACTTTCTTGGCTCTCTCATGCCATGCTTTAAATGCCTGCATTTGCTGTTGATTGGGAACATCAGGAAGAACTGGTTCTTCTTCATTTCCTGCAACAAATTCCCAATATCCTTTTCCCATAAGGAAATTCGTCATTCTAAACTTCCATGCTTGGAAGTTGTTCTTGTCAAGCTTTTCAGTGACAATCTGTGAGAGAGAATCAGACGCCATTACAGAACACTGCAAAAAGTTCTGTCACTGCAAAGAACATAGCTTCAGCCTCACAAGGGCTAATCTGCAAAACTGACGAAAGTGGTATTTGACCACACAGTCACTTCCTAGTGACGATTTTGCATCAACAGGCAACAAGGATGATTCTGTAACTCCCAATGTCTCTGCACACAAGCATACGATGCAATTTCTACAGTAACTTTTCACCGACCTGTAGAACAGTGGTCGCATAGCATAAAACTGGGCCTTTTCCTGAGTGCGTGCAGAAAACTTCCGCCTCTAAAACAGGCCCCAAAATGGCCTCAAATAAAAAAAAAACAAGGTCGTCGAGGGCAAAAGTCCTCTCCCGCAGCATATACTGCCCTCTTGCTTCACCGCGAAGGGCGTCTCAACCTGAGACAATGCACTCTTGCAATTTTCGACTGTGCTACCTGCAGAGATCTGCTCCCAAAATAGAAAATGAAAGCAACACTGCTCCTCTTACCAGAACACCGCGAGATTGGCTTGCTTTCTTGAGCTCCTTACCACGAACAAGGCTCTGATACCATGTCAAGATTGTGGGAGAGAAGGAAGGAGTCTCACTTGTAGCTTTCTTGCTTGCACAATGAGGGAATACACACAAGGGTGGAGGCTGAAAATAGTTTTCCTCTTCTTAGTTGTGTAAGCCAAAAGAACTCTCTTACAAGGAAATAGAAGAACCCTATATATGGGTCTCAAACCAAACTCAACTAACTAAGGTGGCATACTAACTGAGCCACGAACTAGAGTAGATAAGGATAGCTATCATGTAGCTATTATTCATGGGCGGTGTACCAACCGCATCTGCAAACTGACACATCGGTGACATAAATGCACAACGGTTACCCTGGCATATCACAAGTGGAGCTTGATATCTCAACAGTGGTGTATCAAAGAACGACATTGCCACTGACTTCTCAAAAGTTAGGGTTATTGTTGACCTTCCACCCCCAATCAACTATAAGGGAGTCCAATGCTTCTTAGGCCATACGGGATACGATCGACGGTTTGTGTTGAATTATGCTGATAGCTAGACCTTTATACAAGCTGCTGATTGTCTTTGAATGGACTAAAGCATGCCAACAAGCATATGAAGAGTTGAAGAAGGCTCTAATCACAACACCAATTCTACGAGCCCCAGATTGGACCATTACCTTCCACGTGTATATCGATGCTTCTAAATTTGCTGTGGGGGTAGTGTTGTGCCAACCTGGTGAGCACAACCTAGACTATCCAGTGAGCTTTGCTAGCAGACAACTCATTGAGACGAAAATGAGCTACTCGATGACAAAAAGAGAGGGCTTGACCATGGTGTTTGCTGTGAAGAAGTTCCAACATTATCTATTGGCTACACCCTTTACCTTTTTTGTAGACCATCAAGCCTTGCTATATCTAGTGAATAAACCTTGCGCTACAGGATGCATAGCTCTATGGCTCCTTCTTCTTTTGGAGTTTGACTTCTCCGTGGTTGTACGGAAGGGAAAGCAGCACTACATGGCTGACCATATGCCACGCATCCCCACAGGAAAAGCCGCTGGAGAAGGCATTGCCAATGAATTGCCAGACGCCCATCTCTTCAACCTTTCTAGCGAGAGAGATTTATTCAAGGCCGATCTAATGCCATATTGGGCAGATGACATAGTCCAAGTGCTTGAGAACGGACTACCTGCACGACTAATAGAGAAGGCAAGACTGAGGCGACTCATTCTCAAGATCCAACCCTACCAGTTGTTGATAGCAGGCTAGCTATATCTCCTAGGGCAAGATGGATTGCTGTGCAGATGCATGTGCGAGCATGAGATGCACGATGCGCTCTTAGAGGCATACATCGAAATTGCTGGTGGACACTTTAGCGGAGACATGACGGCGTGCAAGGTGCTATAGTCTCAACTATGGTGGCCAACACTGTTTCGTGATGTAGTACGATTTGTTAAGCATTGCGATGAGTGTTCGGACAAAGGTCTCGATTCGCAAGGATCAAATGGAGTTGACCCCAATCATTGCACAACAACCCTTTGGTAAATGGAGAATCAACTTCATAGGACCCATCAGCCCCATCATTGTGGCCACAGACTACCTCACGAAATGGGCAGAGGCAAGAGCAACATGAAAGAACGATGCTTGAATGACGGCCAAGTTCTTGTGGGAGTAGGTGATCTCACGATTCGGCTGCCCCATCGAACTAGTCAGTGACCAGGGGCACGCACTTCATCAATGAAGTGATAGCGCATCTCCTATCCACCTTCCTAATTATCCATCGAAAATCCTCTCCATACTACCCTCAAGCAAACGGCCAGGTAGAATCCATGAATAAGATTCTTGTCAACGTCCTAACCAAAGTAGTCTCTCCCTTGCGCAGCGACTGGGATAACAAGTTGATGGCAGCCTTGTGGGCTTACTGCACAGCTTATAAAATAGCTGTCGACTAGACCCCCCTTTAGGTTGACCTACGGAACCAAAGCAATTCTCCCTGTAGAATTCTTTGTGCCTAGCCTGAGAATCACACTTCAGGAGCGATGGGAAGGAAAGGAGGCATGGAACAACACCTAGTTGAACTCAAACGTCTCTCGGAGACTCACCTGCTAGCCACTCATGCACTCATATGTGAGAAGGCATGACGAAAAGCTAGTTTGACAAGCACATCAAGCAACGTGACTTTGAACAGGGCGACTTAGTGCTCCTATACTTAGTTAAGGGGCATAAGCAAAAAATGAAGTTTAGTGGCCTTGGACCTTTCAAAGTTCGTGCAATCAGCCGAACAGGCAAAGTTGAGCTCGAGACTCTAGACAGTGAGGGAATAGGCTTCTTCAATGGGGCAGTTGTATCAAGAAGTTCTATCCTCCCATGCATCCTTTGCATGAGCCACCAATGCTGGAACCGCCTGTCAAAGTGCGGGTAGCCACAATCACTGAAGTCGATGAGGAGGATGAGGAAGCCGTGGAGCCCACATACCTGCACATCACGGTCCTGCCAAGTGAACATGCGTCTTCAATGCCTTGATCGATGAGGGAGCAGAATTCAATGTCTTGACTCATGATCATTGGACCCAACTTGGCAAACCACCATTACAACCCACTAATGCCAAATTAAGCCCACATGGGGGCCGCTCATACGCACTTCTCGACAAGTGTAGGGCCATCGTTTCTATTGAGTCTGAGATTGTACCAATGATCTTCTATGTGTTGACAGACGCCAAAGACGTAGGCACGGAGTCGCTGCTAGGGCAAACCTGTTAGAAATCAAGCTCACCGTCAGTGTGTCTTCATCTAAGACTGACATCTATGACAGCTAGCGTGTACAACTGTCTACATGTGACTACATTAAATAAGTCGGGTTAGTAGTCAGTTAGTGACCTGACTAGAGTTAGTCAGTCTAATCTACATTTACAGTAGGTCACTTTATCTTGTAGTGTGTGTGCTTTTCAGTAGATAGTGTGGAAATGAAGGAATGAGCTTGAGAGCCTGAAGGCTCATGGATATGGTGTTTTCCCTATCTCTCTCTCCTCTTTGAACATGGTATCAGAGCCTTACTTGGTGGACCTCCTGGAGCAAGAGGGAGTGAAGATGGTCTACAGTTGAAGACTTCTGCCATTTTTCTCAAACAGGCTGAATGTCATTGAAAGCTGAAGGTATGCACTGAGTGATTACATACTTGAAAGCTGAAGGTATGCACTGAGTGATTACATACTCTATGGGTCAAGCTACAGGTTGTGACTTGTTCAGAGCCTTGTGGAGGCTGTATTGAGCACTAGTGTGTGCTCCATGAGCATCAAACTCAGCAAACAGAGCTGCTGGAGCAGAGGACAGGTCTGTGTGGATTGCGCCTATTTCCTGCTCTCAGTTGTTGGGCTGCATCTCATCAAATGCTGGTGCATTTGGTCATCAAATGTTGGTGCATTTGGTCATCAAATGCTTGATTATGACAGGTATGAAGTGTTTTAAGATGGCAAGAGGCAAATGCTTGACCTTAAGCTCTGACATGAGCTGAAATCAGAGTGGGCAGATCTAGAAAAAGGGTAGCACTGCTGTATACACAGTATACATGGTATATGCAACACATTGAAGAGCTTTGGAAACTCTCTGACAAGCCCAGAAGCACTCTTGGAGCATAAATATATGCTGGAGATCATATGTAATTGTTGTGATCCATTGCAAGCTAATTTTTGTAATTGAAATACTCAGATCTGGAGCATTTCAAATAGGCTGAAAACTGTCATTTAATATGGACAGCAAGCATTAGTTCCTTACTGAAGCATAGTGTGATATTTGATGACATCTATGAGATGTATGTACCGACATGTGTATGTCAGAATGTTTATGGGTTGAGAAAAGCATTAAGTGCTACTGAATGCTGAAATTTTTGGAGTTGAAGAAAATACAATCTTGTCTTGTTGGCTGAGTACAAATTGCAGAAGTAATGTATGACTTTGCTCATTAGAGACAGACAGTCTATGGTCACTACATAGTCATGCATTGATCTTGTCATACTGGAGCAAATGTATGATTTGGATTGAAGACACTTTGAAGTGGTTTGGAGCTTGTTATGCTGAATTCTGGTTGACTGCAACCTGCAACTGAACTTGTTGACATGTATATGTGCTGGTTATGCACTGTTCTGTGCCTTTATGCTCATGTCTTGACTGCCAAATGTACTAGCAGCTACCTGGGAGATTTTGGAACATGTATGACATGATTACCACTCAGTTTTGAATTTGAAATTGCTGCTGGTTACTCACAGTTCACAGTTTTCAGACTGCATGTATGTACCCTGGCAGTGAGGTTATAGGAGCTTAAACTAAAGCAAACACATAGCTTATGCCCTGGTTTTTTTCTACAATTTAGTGCAGAAAACTGTCATAAACTGTTACGGACTGAACTTATTCAGTCATACTTATTGGACCGCAGGGAGTTAGGCACTTGATAGACAGTTTATTGCATCATGGCTAATGCACATGGGACTGACAATATCACTCAGATAGTTGGAGAGAAGTTGGATAATAAGAACTTTACATTATGGAAATTCAGAATGAAAAACTTTCTGGTTGGCAGAGGTTATTGGGATTTATGTACAGGAGATGAAGTTGCTCCTGAGTTGCCTGCACACAATCCAACAAATGAACAGAAAAGAGCCTACAGGCTATGGAATGAAAGAGCATGCAAGGTGCTGCATTGGTTTTCTTTATGTATATCTGATGCTATGGTAATTCAAATCACTGGATGTGGTACTCCGAAGGATGCTTGGGACATACTGATGAAAAATTATGGAACCATGACACATGCAAGGAAGATCCAGTTGAAACAACAGTTCAACAACATGTCTAGGAATAGCAAGAGCATCCAAGCGTATACCACGGAGATTAAGACCATAGCTGATCAACTTGCTACTATTGGCTCAAGTGTATCAGAAGATGATATGATTGATGTTGCTTTGAATGGCTTAGGCAAAGAGTACAAAGCTTTTGATACTTCCATTTCTGTTAGAGAAGAGCCCCCTAGCTGGGAAGAGCTAGTTGCTTTGTTGCTGCATGAGGAGGTCAAACTTGGTTTGAATACACGTTCTAGTGCATCTCAGAGTAGAGACACTGTGTTATACTCTAGCCAGTGTGGCAGAGGATCTAGAGGTCATGGTTCATTTCGAGGTCGTGGTGACACTCGTAATACTTATGGACAGAAACAACAACAGAGTAATTGGCATGGTGCAAATACACAAGGCCAGCGTGGATCTGGTGGGTTTAGAGGCAGGGGGAGATCACCCCGAGGTAGAGGTGGTGGTTCTGGTTCATGGCACTCATCTGATCAGTCCAACAGGGACAAGGACTGCCATTATTGTGGCTGGTATGGGCATATTGCAAAGGATTGTTACAAAAAGCAAGGAGATATGAAGGCAAAGGGCAGACAGCATGGGCACTATGCATCTTCTAGTGGTGCTCATGATGAGTCAGTTGATAGACTCTTTGCCATGCAGCATGTATCTAAAAATGCATCGAGACATGATAGAGATGACAAATGGTACATTGACTCTAGAGCATCAAACCACATGACCCCGCATGGAGAGTGGTTTGATGAGATGGTTGCAGGTACACATGGTCATGTATGTACTGGGGATGACACCCAACATGACATAAAGCATAAAGGGATTGTTCCTCTTATGATGCCTGATGGCAAGAAGAAAGGCCTGCATGATGTATTACATGTCCCGACCATAACAAAGAATCTGTTGTCTGTGGGTCAAATGGCAGAACAGAATTTGCAAGTGAGGTTCAACAAAGATGGGTGTTTCATTGAGGAGTATGGAAATGGCTGCAAGTTAATTGCCAAGGGCAGAAGGGATGGCAGCCTAAGGCAGTGAAAAGTGTGTTTATTGGATATGCACAAGAACGGAAAGCTTATAAGTGTTATGTACCTTCTATGCATGAGACACTCATCAGCAGAGATGTGGTATTTGATGAGTTAGCATCTTGGTATGGGAATCCTGTTATAGTGCCTACTGATGGCTCACCCAGTATGAGTCATGCTGCAAATACTCCTGCAGAGAGTACTTCCATGAGTGGTCAAACAGGTGATGTATCATCCACAGTGAGTCCTTGGATAGGACGATTACGGAGTCGCACTACTGCATCCACTGACACGGATATGTCAGTGAGGGGGAGAACAGATAAGGGAAAAGAAAAGGTTTTTGAAGATGTAACAGGTCCACTCATTGCAGGTTATGATTCATCTAGCAGTGATAGCTTAGACAGTGAATTGGGGATTCCGTCTGTTATGATGCCAGGTGCTAGGCAGAGCCATTATGTGCCGCCTCATGAGAGGCAAGCTCACAGTGAGCCACAGCTCAGGAGATCAGAGAGGGTCAGATGACCTGTTGACATGTATACTTACACTGGATATTCAGCCCGTCATTATGCTTATATGATGAAAGTAACAGGTTTTAGAGAACCAAGTAAGTTTGATGAGGCAGTTGCAGATGAGAATTGGCGTGTTGCTATGGATGAGGAATATTCAGCTTTGGCTGAAAATGGTACATGGGATTTGGTACAGCTGCCTGAGGGCAAAATACCTATTGGATGCAAGTGGGTATATAAGGTAAAATGTAAATCAGATGGATCATTGGAAAGATATAAGGCCAGGCTGGTTGCAAAAGGGTATGCGCAGCAATATGGTCTTGACTATGAGGAGACTTTCAGCCCTGTAGCAAAGATGGCTACAGTTAGAACTGTGATTGCTTTGGCAGCAGCTAGGGGCTGGAAACTATGGCAGATGGATGTAAAGAATGCATTTCTCAATGGAGAATTACAGGAAGAGGTTTATATGGAAAAGCCTGAAGGCTATGTACATCCAGAATTTCCAGCACATGTATGTCGGCTGAAAAAGGCATTATATGGCTGAAACAGGCACCCAGAGCATGGAATGCTCGCATCAGCAGCTATTTACAGCAACATGGTTTCCAATTGGGAGATGCTGATCATAGTCTGTTTGCAAAGAAGACAGATAGTGGCTATGTTTTGCTAGTTGTCTATGTTGATGACTTAATCATTACAGGAGATGATGAAAATGGGATTGCAGAAATAAAGACATGTTTACAGACTGAGTTTAAGGTAAAGGATCTTGGAGAGCTGAAATATTTTTTGGAGATTGAGGTTGTCTCTACACCTCAAGGCATATGGCTGCTACAAAAGTAGTATGCTCATGACATGTTACGGAAATATGGTATGGCTGATTGCAAGCCTATGGATACGCCTTTGGAGCAGAATATCAAGCTGCAGATTGATGTTGGGACAGAGATTGAGAATGTTACGATGTACAGACAGATGGTAGGCAGCTTGATCTATCTCACGATCACTAGATCTGACTTGAGTTATGCTGTGGGGCTGATCAGTCAGTTCATGCAGAAGCCTCGCAAACCACACTTGGATGCAGTCAGAAGAATTCTAAGATATGTAAAGAGTACCACAGATCATGGGCTGTTTTATGCATATGGGAAACCCCTTGACTTGATGGGGTACACTGATGCTGAAAGGGTTGGTTGCACGTATGACAGGAGGTCAACCAATAGCTATGCATTTGGATTGGGAAGTAGCATGATCAGTTGGTAGAGTAAGAAACAGCCTACAGTTGCACTGTCTAGTATGGAAGCAGAGTATCGTGGTGCGGCCTTAGCGGCCTGTGAAGCTAAGTGGTTATAGAAGTTGCTGAATGACTTGGGAGTACACTTGGACAGCAAAGTCAAGCTGTACTGTGACAATTTGAGCAGTGTTATGTTAGTAAGTAATCCTGTTTATCATGCAAGATCAAAACACATTGAGGTTCACTACCATTTCATCAGGGAAATGGTTTTAGCAGATCAGATCGATTTGGAGCATGCGAAGACTGAAGACCAGGTGTAGCAGACATCTTTACCAAATCACTTGGTAAAGATAAGTTCATTCGCTTCAGATAGCTACTTGGAGTGATGCAGATGATTTGAGTTTTGTTTTTGAGCTTGAGGGGGAGTGTTAGAAATCAAGCTCACCATCAGTGTGTCTTCATCTAAGACCGACATCTATGACAGCTAGTGTGTACAGCTGTCTACATGTGACTACATTAAATAAGTCGGGTTAGTAGTCAGTAAGTGACCTGACTAGAGGTAGTCAGTCTAGTCTACATTTACACTAGGTCACTTTATCTTGTAGTGTGTGTGCTTTTCAGTAGATAGTGTGGAAATGAAGGAATGAGCTTGAGAGCCTGAAGGCTCATGGATATGGTGTTTTCCCTATCTCTCTCTCCTCTTTGAACAAAACCTTCAAAAAGCAAACTCGTTGCAATGTTGGTTATGAGTTGCAGCACATCCACCTCGCCATAGGCAATGTTCGCATTGTTACAGCTTTCAGCAAGGGCTACGCAACCTCACCACAATCTGCAAGGCCACTGGTAGAAGTATTAGTAGCCAAATCTAAGGAGGGGGGTAGTGCTCGGCCACCATCCATCAACTCTCAAGAGCCACTGCTCATGGCAGCAAAAGTTAAGGTCCAACAGCCTAGGTTTCAATGGAAGCCTAAATAGCCGCAACCGCTACCTAGGAGTCGACGCACACATCCTCATAAGACTCGAAGCTCTAAATCTAGGAACCAAGGCACAGTCACAAAAATCGGAGCATGATCAAGCAAAGGTGGGTCCCTAAAGACCTCTTGCACGCACAAGGCTACTATGAGGGGAATGCCTGGATATGGATCCCTAAAGCCCACATGGTCAAAGGCACCACTCATATGCCGCCCTCAAGCTTGATCACCCCAAGTCCCATAGAACCTCAAAAACATAAGCCGCAGTGCTTTCCAGACCCACATCCATCAAGCTCATCCACACACATGCCCAAGAGAGTCAAACAATCCTATCGGCCCAAACGATAGACATCGTCACATGAGCCATCACTCCCTAGAGCCAATCCAACTACAATGATCCATTCTGAAGGCAATAATGTCAAGAATCGCGTGGTGGGGGGACTTGCTCAAGATGCTGCACCGAACACACACAGAATGCACAAGGAGAAGCTCACTTAAGAGATAAGAAGAGAGATGGAGGCCAAAACGTTTTCTTGCTGATTTCTTCTTCTTCTTACACACACTTTACAATGTACACAAAGTATAGATAAAATACAACATAAAGGAAAGTGGCCTACTAAGTTAAACAATGCATAACCGACTACACTAGTCGACTGGCGCTATAACTATGCCAGTTGTAAATAGGTGTAACAACCTGAATATAATAAGTAATGAGTCAGTGGCCATGTGAGAGTCATAATGACCACCGACGTGCTAAGTGTAGATGTGTGGATCCATCTAACCAGGCGGCCCATCATCAATGTCCACTTGTGTTGAGCTTGTCATCTCAACACTCCCCCTCAAGCTCAACTGCATCTCTGCAACTCCAAGTAAGCTTCGAAACTTTTTAAGCTTCTCTGTACCCAATGCCTTTGTAAAGATGTCAGCTATCTGATCCTGTGTGCTAACATACACCAAGTCAATCTCACCTGCTAGTACCTTCTCTCTCACAAAATGGTAGTGTACCTCAATATGTTTTGTCCTGGCATGGAACACAGGGTTCCTAGCCAACTATATACTGCTCATGTTGTCACAATAAATGACAACTGGACCTTCCACGTACACATCCAAATCAGCCATTAACTTTTGTAGCCATACTACCTCACATGCTGCAACAACAACACCTTTATACTCAGCCTCTATACTCGACAAAGCAACTATAGATTACTTTTTGCTGCTCCAAGCAACTCCTGCACTACCAAGAGAGAACATGTATCCGCTGGTAGATCTTCTATCGGACATACTACCAGCCCAATCTGCATCTGTGTATCCAAGCACCTGTACATCTGTACCTGCCTCATAGAAATGTCCATAATGTAATGTGGACTTCACATATCTCAATATGCATCTGACTGCATCCAAATGTGGCTTTCTAGGTACTTGCATAAACTGACTCACAAGACCAACAGCTCCGCTCAAGTCTGGCCTTGTAATGGTCATGTAGATCAAACTCCCCACTATCCTCCTGAACATAGTAGGGTCTTCTATCTCATCCCCAACATCAGCACTCAACTTTACATTCTGCTCCAACGGGACTGAAAGTGGTTTGCATGCAGTCATACCATACTTGGACAACATATCCAAGCCATACTGTCTTTGGGACAGCCATATACCATCATTACATCTGATCATCTCAATGCCAAGGAAGTACCTTAGCTCACCTAAATCCTTCATCTCAAACTTCTTCTTCAAGAAGTCCTTGACTTCAGCAATCCCACTATCACTATCACCTGTAATAATCAAGTCATCCACATAGATGACTATGATGACCGAACCTGCATCTCCCTTTCTCACATAAAGTGAGTGATCAACATCAGAAACATAAAAGCCAATATTGACAAGATACTCTCTGATCTTGTCAGACCATGCTCTAGGTGCTTGCTTGAGCCCATAGAGCGCCTTCTTCAACCTGCACACATACGTGGGATGCTCTAAATCGTCATAACCTGCTGGCTGATCCATATACACTTCTTCCTGCAAATCACCATGCAAGAAGACATTCTTCACATTAATTTGCTGCAACCTCCAACCTTTGGCTGCTGCCAAAGCAATCACACATCTGACAGTTGCCATCCTAGCAATTGGACTAAAGGTTTCATCATAATCTATGCCATATGTCTGGGCATAGCCTTTTGCAACCAGCCTAGCTTTGTACCTACTAATAGAACCATCTGCATTGTGTTTAATCTTATAAACCCACTTACATCCAATAGCTTTCTTGCCCTTTGGCAATGATACTAGATCCCATGTCTTATTGGCCTCTAATGCAGCCATCTCCTCAATCCATTGCTGCATCCCAATGAGCATGACCAACAGCCTCCTCAAAACATGTGGGCTTAACATCCTCAATTAGTTTCACCATATAAGCATAATGATGAGCTGCATAATCTTCAAAACCAAATCTTTTAACAGGGTGTCTCACCCTGCTAGACCTGCGTACCACTGGATCACTCAATGGAGTCTTTGCATTAACGCGTGCTCTCTGCACACCTAGAGTCCTCACTGAAGGAATGCCAAGCTCATCATCCAAGCTCTCTGAGCCACTGGAGTCTCCATCAAGAACTGCATCAATGCATTCTGACACTTTATTCTTTCCTTTGTCTTTACCTGTAGTGCTACTAGATGCACCTGAAGATGTAGAGGTATTTCTTAGTCTCCCAGACCAAGGACTACTAGATGATGTCTCTGGTCCACTAAGAGTCTGTGATTCTTGCTTTTTAGCATGCACATGAGTGTCATGATCATCATCATCATCCAATGCATCACCACTAGATGCATACCAACTGCTCATTTCATCAAAGATGACATCTCTTCTCACTCTGAACTTACATGTGATAGGGTTGTAACATCGATACCCTTTCTGCTCTAAAGAGTATCCAATAAAGATACACTTTTCAGCCTTTGGATCCAGTTTCTTCTGCAACTCATCTGACACATGAACATACGCAATGCAGCCAAACACTTTCAAGTGTGAGACATCAGGCTTCTTACCTGTAAAACATTCTTCGGGAGTCATCCCATGGACTGCAGCTGTGGGAGTTCTATTCATAATATAAACAGCGGTATAAACAGCCTTCGCTTCAACCTTCGCTTCAACCTTGCTTCTTCTCCTTCGCTTCAACCTTCAAAATTAGCCTCTCTCAGTGGCGCGGTTGTGATACCATGTCAAGAATCGTGTGATGGGGGGACTTGCTCAAGATGCTGCGCCAAACACACACAGAATGCACAAGGAGAAGCTCACTTAAGAGACAAGAAGAGAGATGGAGGCCAAAACGTTTTCTTGCTGATTTCTTCTTCTTCTTCCACACACTTTACAATGTACATAAATTATAGATAAAATACAACATAAAGGAAAGTGGCCTACTAAGTCAAACAATGCATAACCGACTACACTAGTCGACTGGTGCTATAACTATGCCAGCTGTAAATAGGTGTAACAACCTGAATATAATAAGTAATGAGTCAGTGACTAAGTGAGAGTCATAATGACCATCGACGTGCTAAGTGTAGACGTGTGGATCCATCTAACCAGGCGGTCCATCATCAATGTCAACATGTGTTGAGCTTGTCATCTCAACAAATAATCCATTGGATGTAGTTGCTACTTCCCTAGCCCTAATACAGGAGGTCCAACCGCAATCTCAAGAACACCTGCAACCACAACTATTCATTGTCAAAGGCTCTAGCGCTATCAAATCCCAACCACCAACATGTCTTAAACCCTCCTATGAGCGAAAATCATTTTTGCCATTGGCCTCAGATCTAGTCGAAGATACGGGGGATGACGTGGTTGATTGCATTAGATGACTAGATGCCTGAAGGGGAGCTACAAGCTCTACCCCGAGACCTACGGACCGCTTATCGATCAAGCGTTTCAAGCCGAGCGGCCATGGCTACGTCTCACATAGCCGACGCGCCATGCCTACCTTACGAGTGTAGTGAGCTTACCTTGATGCTCAATCGAGTACCCTCCTCTCTCTTGCATACCGCTAGCTCCACGATCCTTGATGCTAGCTCAAGAAACCTCAATCCCTCTCCCATGAGCTCCATCCTCCATAGCCGCAAGCGCAAGAGAAGAGAAGAGAAGAGAAGAGAAGAGAAGAGAAGAGGAGATGGTGAAGAGCTTCACCCTCTTGATCCCTCACTCCCATACACTCACTCCCTCACACTCTCACACTCCCTCTCTCAAGAGCACACACAAGCAAGAAGAGGAAGAAGAGAGCCACTTTTTGCCACACTCAAGAATGAATTTCATATTCACTTTTGAACTTTATATACATGCCCTCCCTTTTTTGAGCGGTCATCCCCTTTTTTACAAGGCCGGCCATTGGCCTAAGCCCATTTCTCATTTCCCACCATTCTAACTTATCCTATTCCCAACTAATGCATACAATTTTCACAGGAGCGAGCTTGGCACTCTTTTACAAGGATTCGGGAGCGCTTAGACACTTAATGGTGCGCCTTTTACTCTTTTGCTGTCTTGGGGCGACACTGAGACTTTTCGAGGGTTGTGCTCGAATATTTAAATTTTCAGGGCGCCTTTTCCTTCTTTTATCCGGTGCCCTTTTTTTTCCATTTTCCCGCTCCTCTATGCTGCGGTAAATGCAGTAAACATTACCCCCCTCCTAGCCAAGTGCCAATCCCATGGCACTTCAGTGGGAAGTAGTGGGATAGTTGGGTCGCCGCTAAGCGGAACTGGTGGGTAGATGATACAGATTCAAAGGTGAGGGAGTGAATGAGAGGTGATGGAGTTGAATGACGATGGCCAGGAGAGATTTTGGCGTGCTTTAGGTTTCATGAAGGGGCTCGACATTTCTCACACAATTGTGGCTTCCATTCGGCGACGGCGGTTGATAGGTTACCTAGTTGGCTGGTGAAGAATATATAGCCGGTCGTCCCTCGAGCATCAGAAATGCTTGATCAATAAGCAATCCCTTAAGAGGATGGTATTGGAGGGATTTATTCTGGAGGAACCCCCCGAAGTCTGCTTTGACAAAGATATTTTTGTCTGCGTATTGAAGATCTGTGGCTTTGATTTGAAGATCTTTGTCTTTGATTTCAAGATCTTTAGTGCTGCGTTGAAGATGTTTACCCTTGCATTGAAAATCTTCAGGCTTGTGGAATCAATAAGCAATCCGTAGATCTTGAGGCGTTAGGCATGCATCTGTGGAAGATGAGATTCCAAGATCTATGCCAATGGCAGATCTATTACTAAGTACTCCTTTTGCTTGATTTGGTTCAATCATGGTAGCCATCAGCATTCAGATGGTTGGTGACATGAAGCACGTTGGTCCGCGTCCACTCCAATGTAGAAAAGCTCCTGAAACAAGAGCAATGGTGTCATGTTCGGCACATGGAAAGAATTTTGATCATTAAAGGATGCCGTGTGTGATCTTCTTCAGCTGAGTAGCCAGTTCTTGAAACTCGAACATAACCTGCAAGAAAAGTTGAGCACTCCCTAAGGGGTGTGTTTGCCTCTCCGTGTAGTGCGTGGTGCTCGTGGAAGTGGAACTGGGAGATGGGTCTAACCTTGGGCAAGCCCTTAGTAATGTCCCACACTTAAGGACCCAGTTCATGTGTCGTTGGAGGTGCAGTGCAAGTCTTAGGGTGACAGGTCTGAAAGTCTTGCCCTTGATGTGCCCTAAGTGTGAAGTGGAGAAGGGGCTAGGGAGAACCCTAGGTGCAGTGATTGTGGTGCACAACAAGGCGAAGGGAAGTTGCAAGTGCATCTTGCAAAGTTCTCTTTCACTTATCTTCGCTTAGTAGTAGATTCATCCCTTGGCTTTGCTATTCTTTGCTGTTGTCTTCTTCTTTCCAGTTCACCTTTTCTTTTGTTGCCTTGTGGCCTTTTTTTTTTGAAGAGGCTATACATAGATGTATGTGATACAAGGGCATGACGGGAATTTAATCCTCGTCATTCGAATGGTGGGTAGGGGATTGTGGGGGGCGGGGGGCTTTGTTAAGGAATTTGCGACTCAGCAAGTAGCCCTTGAGATTGAGGTGGTTTTTGAGAGTGGTGGTGGAAAGGAAAGGGTGGTTGCACTGTGTGAATTTGCTATCGCTCATATCCTCAAGCAGTGAAACACAGAAGGATGGCAAAAGAGTAGCGCGCATCATGAGGCGAGTCATGGTGCTGCTATCTATGGCGTTGGGATCGAAATAGAGGGGTGGGAGGTGGCATTCTTGAGGTGCAGGCTCTTGGTGGATTAGGACCCTAATTAGTCTAAGATAATTACAAGTTGTTATGAAGGCGGGGCCAGGACATGATGTGAACTCACTAAGGAATCTATCTATGGAACTGTACAAATTAGGAAGGGTAAATACAAGGGCATCCTTATAGGAGGTGCTATTGGCGTTATAGATGATAGAGAAGTCGAACCTTCCATGGATGGATGGATTAAAGTCCATGCCTATCCTTCGAGGATACGGCATGAAAGTGGGGTCGTTTCTCTCAGAAGGGAGGGTGTTACAAAACGCCATCCAAGCGTCAAGGTTGGCATAAAAAATGCGTCTTCTCCAGGTGGGTTGGCAATTATAGCCCTCCACTGATCTAGGCACCTGGAGGACTTTATCATGCCAAAATTCACGGTCCTCGACTCCCCAAGCAGTTGGGTTGGCCTCTCGCTCTGCTAGCCACTTGTCCTTGAGCCTTGCACCCATAGCGATTACATCGTTTACAAGTTCAATGGGCATTACTCTATTTAGTATAGTGGGAACCTCAAAGCTCAAGTCGAAGGGGTTGCGGGCACACTCCTGCTGTTCCCAGATGATCAGCTCTTCATGGAATCTAGCGGGGAGGTCCTCAGGGCGTGGTGGGAGAGGGGCAGGTTGTCTTAGGACAGGTCTAACATTCAGCTTCTTCCTTGCCTTCTCCACCATTTCTCCTCTGCGCTTAGCCAGTGCTGCTTTCCTCTCAATAGATGTGTCAGTGGGTTGCACTTCATCTTGTCGTGGAGGAGGGAGTGGTGGGACGTAGTCCTCCTCCTAAGGTCCCAGATCAAACTCTGGTTCACCCCCTTCTGCATGCATGTCTTCTTGCACCTTCTCTTCTGTGAAGTCGAGTTCGTCGATTTCTTGCACCGTCAGGCCTACCTGTGTAAGGTATTTTCTTTGCTCCTCCAGGCTCTACGGCAGGCCTCCTAGTTGCAGTGGTACGTGAAGGCCTGCTGTTAGGGCTCTGTGTGCAATGGCTAGCTTCTTCTGCAGCAGTTGATCATTGACCTCGTTTTCTTCCGTTTTGGTGGAGTGGAGAAGCATGTTGAGGAAGGTGTGCTGCTGCGCTATCATAGAGAGTTGGGCAGCCTCTACCTGTTTCAGCCAACACTCTATCTCCTTTTGCTTTGGCCAGTTGGTGTGCTAGGTCTCGTACCCTCCTTTTGTTGTGGTCAGCCCATTCCTTCACTCTCTTTTCCATATCTTCTAGGCTCTCCCCCTGATGGAGGGTCATAGCCATGAGTCATTGCTCCCGGTCCTCGAGCTTGTGGTGTAGGCAGGACAGTTCCTGGTATTCATTGGCGATCTGTGCATTGAGCTGATCCAGCTTCACCTGCATCCTTCACACCTGCTCTCCTCTTAGCTAGTCTAGCTCTGCAGTTTCCTGTCTGATCTTCTCCATCTGGTTTTGTGCCTCTAGGTTGACTGCAGTGAGCTGGTCGTTCTTGCGCCGCACGTGAGCAGTGGTCTCTCTCTCTCCGTTGAGGCGATCCATTAAGATTTTTCTTCTTCCCTCCCAGGTAGCATCATGTTCCTTTAGGGCTTTTGCTTCTTCTGCATCTTTATTGTTGGCTTCCTCCTTTAGCACATCAATCTTCCATGGCAGTTGAAGAGCGGCTGTTGATTCTCTAGTTGGAGAGCGGCTGTTGATTCTCGCTCTGTTACCAACTCTTCCATGGCAGTTCTCTTTTCTTCCTTGGCCTTTTCTAGCTGCGAGAGCAGATCCTTAACGTATTCATCATATTGGCTTGCTAGAGGTAGGGGATGGGACATGGTGGCGGCAATGATGGTGGCTTCTATTTTCTGTCTTTTAAGCTCTGGCCTTAGCTCCACATCAAGCGTTGCTACCCTCTTCACTCCTGACACTGGGGTGGCCACGCCCGCTTCTCTTGCCAACTACCTCTCCACTAGGAACTGCAGCCATGTGACCATATTGCTCTCATCGACCTTTGACAAATTTCCTGGGGCGGGGATGGTTATCACGGAAGCAGCAGGGCTAGTTGGAACGAAGCTGGTGGGGACAGGCATGATGCCTCCTTGCCCTTGCCCTTGCCCTTTGCGACGACTGGCGGTGGAATGGGATCTGGCACGTTCAAGCTCATGGCTGGGTTCTCATCCTCCTGGGGCGGGGTTTGCTTTCCTTGCCGTTGATGTTGCTCCACAGATAGGCGAATTGCAAGTTCCACATCTTCGTGCTCCTTCCTCCTCAAGGCTTCTTCCTCCTCCTCAGCCCTTCTTTTCCTCTCCTCCGGCCTTTCTAGATTCCTCTTCCATTCTTTGCGCATCCTCTTTTTCTTTCCTTTTCCTCTCTGCTTCCTGGGTTCTTGCCACTCTTTGTGCTTTTTGCAGTTCTTCTTTCTCTTTCTTTCTCTTTCTTTCTCCTTTCTTTTTCCCTTTGCTGTTGGAAGCGCTTAGTGCGCTGCTCTCTTTGCTGCTGCTGGCGCTGTTCTTCCTGCTTTTCTTCCTCATCGCTACTCTCATTTGTTTCTGTTTCCTAATCAGATCTAGAGGATTCTTCATAGTGTGGTGAGGGTGGCGGTCTCTCCTACTCCTCCTCTGTTGCTCCTGCCTCCTTAATTGCTTCCTCAATGAGGGCGGTTAGTACACCTCCATATCCAACGAATGACGCTTTGGAGGCAGCCTTCTTCCTATCCCTTGCTGCTGGGGATTCACCTCCAGCAGGTTGGCTTCCCAGGTCCAGTGCTATGGCGGCCTTCTTGATTGTGTGTCTTACATACTCATTCTAGTCAACCTCTTTTGGTGCATTGGCCGCGAGGCTTTCGAGCACATGCACATTTATTCTGCCCATATAGGCAGTGTATCGATGGCTGGAGAAGAGGGTGTGCATGACTTTGGCACGCATGCGGACTTCGTCATCAGGGATGTCCTGGATGTTGACTCCGTTGTTGGACCGCACCTGGTTCTTGTCCATTTTTAGCATGGAAAAGACATCCCTTTTTGGCCTCTTTACGGCCCTTGATTCCAGGCCCAGTTCCTTTTCTACCAGTTCCTTGCTTAAAGGCACCATGGAACTCTTGGAGGCAGAGTCGAAAGTTCGTAAGAACTCGACACACCTTGCACGATCCACGCTTTGCTTTGCCTTCTCCACATACTTGGTCATTTTGCACTTTTCTATGACCTGCTTAGCTGCTTTCTCCGTTTCCACAACCCTGGATAGGTTGTGGACCGTTCGGAAATTCAGCCATCCGTAAGCTTGAATTTCCAGATTCAGCATGTATTTTTGCTTTTCTTCTTCCGTGAAGGGAAGCTTATGAGCGCGGTCGTGATGAGCCATCGTGGGTTCCTGCCCAACAAAAATACTTTTCATTAATCACAAGTGGAAAAGGAAAACATGGCTAAATGAAGCTAAGCATGAAAATTACACAAATAAGCATGTAAAGAACTTGAACAATTTTGCTCACTAATTTTTATTTTGATCACTACTGAGTTCAACCTTTCAGCAATTATTTATGCCTTTCTTGGCCTTCCTCCCCCTTGGAAAGATGAAAATCCTTCCTAGGATTTGAACGAAGTGGTGCGGATATCAAAGGTGATTGTGATGGGGTGTTTCGGCCAACAGCCACTCATAAAATGCAGGGTTGTACTCAAGTTGAGCATGACGATCAAGTTCACAGGGTTGTACAGAAACTTGGGAGATATAGGTCAGGACATCGTGAAAAATATCTCCGGTATTAAGGCGGCTTGCAACGTGCAATTCTTCTTCCGTGAGGAATTGGTCAATGTAAGGATGGGCTAGGACCTGGTCCTCTAAGTGTTGGTTACAGGTCAATGTAAGGATGGGCTAGGACCTGGTCCTCTAAGTGTTGGTTACGGGTCAATGTAAGGATGGGCTAGGACCTGGTCCTCTAAGTGTTGGTTCCAGGTAATGGCCAAAACTCTAAATGAAAGAGGTGCCACATAAGTAGGATCGTACTCAATGGTCTTCATTGCCCTCCTTTGTTCATCATTTGTCATGATACGACATCCTTTCTTTTCCCATTGGGTCTGCAAAGTGAACCACTACTGTAAGAACGAGGAAGTTGAGCTTGCAAGTTGCGTGAGCTCATGTAATTCTTGTTCGGGAGCAGAACGAGGAGGCTTACGGTATGAGGTGATTAGTCGCCTGAGACTAGCTTGCTCCTTTGAGATTTCTTCATTTGCTATTAGTTCAGCAGCAATCTTGGGGAATTTGATGGTCATAAACTCGTGTTCCTCCCAAGTGCATGCTAATGCACGAACATCGGAAGCAAGTGGTTCATCAAGAAGACCTAGGTCTAACCGCTCATAACTCCTAGCAAATGTGGTGAAAGTGTGGTCTAACACCTTAATACAGGTGACAAGGTCATCTCCTGAAGTTTCAGCAAGGTCTTTAGCCAAGGAAAGGAAAGAGCGCACCGCATAGGAAGGCCTAAGACCTGCGGGTGGTGATGGTGCAATTGAGCTAGACATCAGTGACTCCATTGCTGGCATCACGGGTGTGGCTTTGCACTCCGCAGCACTTTGAAGTGCTGTAGGAAGCTTTGGTGGCATGGAAGTTGTGCTGGATTCTGAGTGCACAGTCATGAAAGTATTCAACTCCTTTGAGTGAGGTAAGCTTGTAGCTTTTAGCGATTGCTTGGGTCGATAAATTAGCTGGGACTTATGAGTCACAACCGGCAGTGGTTTGCTAACTATGGCCTGGGCGCTATGTTTGCAAGCCTCTTTCACTGGAGTGAGGTTGCTTGGAGGTGAGCCTTTAGACTTGCCCTTCTTAGGCACCCAGATCCAGGGGTTGGCGTCATGGTAGCCTTGTGCCCGCAAGAGATCCTTGGGGATCCATCACGGTGTGGTTGTGTGCCTGCGTGGATAGCATCCAAATTGCCTCTTAGGACGTGATGGCTGATTGTTTTGGCATTTAGAAGCACGTTTGGGTGGTCTACCCAGAGGTGGTCTTTGCCGCTTTGGCACCCATATAAGCTTAGACACCTTGGCCTTGTGAGCACTCTTGGTGGGTTTGGGTCTAGGGGCTAAAGGTTGGCGGGAGACTTTAGTGTCCTTCTGTGTAGACTGGAGCGTAAGTGCTGTCGTAGCTATTTCTACCGGTGGCTTAAGGTCAGAGCAGCCCTTGCTGAAACTCATCACTATGCGCACAATTCTTCTGCTTCTTAAAAGTACGACCTAATAGTGACATACTACCGGCCCCTTTTGTGTTAGGCAACACGTGAAAGAAAGTTGGTATACATTCAGAATCGATAGAAATGACCACTTTGCACTTCCCTAAGAGCGTGTAAGCATTGCCCCCAAATGGGTGAGTTTGGCATTGGTGGGCTGCAGTTTAGGTTGACCAATGCGTGTCCAATGGTTGTGCGTCAAGATATTGTAATCGGCACCTTCGTCAATCAAAGCAGCAAAGGAATAGGTCTTTTCTGCAGTGACGGTGATTCGTAAGTAGGCGGGTGCCACTGCTTCCTCATCTTGATTTGTTATTTCTGTAATAGTAGCCACGCAGACGTTGACAGGAGCTTCCAACATGGGTGGCTCATGCAACGGGTGGGAAGGAGAATAGTATTTTTTAATGCGGCTACCATTGAAAAAGCCCATTCATTCGCCTTCAAGCGTCTCTAATTCAATGTTGCCCGTTCGACTAATTGCGCGTACCCGGAAAGGTCCCAGTCCATGGAATTTCATTTTCTGTTTGTGACCCTTCACACAGTATAGCAGAACGAGATCCCCTTGATCAAAGTCGCGTCGTTTGACATGCTTGTCAAACCACATTTTCCTTCGTGCTTTCTCACAAATCAGTGCATGGGTGGCCAAGAGCCGGGTTTCCGTGAGACGTTCTAGCTCTACCAAGCGATTTGTCCAAGCGTCTCATCCCTCCCAGCGCTCCTGCATTGCTATCCTTAAGCTAGGGACAAAAAACTCTAAGGGTAGAATGGCCTCCGTTCCATAAGTTAGCCTAAAGGGCATCTGGCCTGTAGCCGTTTTATAAGTTGTACAATAGGCCCACAAGGCCGCCATTAACTTGTTGTCCCAGTCACTCCGAGATGTAGATACAACCTTTGTGAGTACATTGACTAGGATTTTATTGGTGGATTTCGCTTGTCCGTTAGCATGAGGGTAATAGGGCGAGGATTTTCTGTGAATGATTAGAAAAGTAGAGAGCAGATGCGATATCACCTCATTAATGAAGTGTGCCCTGATCGTTGACTAATTCTATTGGACACCCAAACCATGAAATGACCTGCTCCCATAAGAACTTTGCAGTGGTTCTAGCCTCGTTCTTCCTGGTAGCTCTTGCCTCTGCCCACTTCGTTAGGTAATCAGTTGCCACAATGATGTAGCGAGCCTGAGAGTACTGTGCCATGGGACTGATAGGTCCAATGAAGTCGATGCCCCATTTTTCAAAGGGTTGTCGGGCTATGACAGGGGTCAACTCCATTTTATCTTTGCGTACGGGCACCTTGGTTCTTTGGCATTCGTCGTAGTGCTTCACAAATTTAGCAGTATCGCGGAATAGGGTGGGCCACCATAGTTGGGATTGTAGCACATTTTGGGCTGTTGTATCCCCGCTAAAGTGTACTCCAACGATTCCGCCATGTGCTTCTTTCAATGCATCGTGCATTTCGTGCTCACACACGCATTTTCTCAACAAACCGTCTTGTCCTAACCTATAGAGTTGGCCGGCTATCAATTGGTATGGTTGGATTTTCAAAACAAGACTCCTCAGCCTGGCCTTCTCAATTGGTCTCTTAGGTAATCTGTTTTCCAGCACCTGAACTACATCATCGGCCCAATATGGCGTCAGATCAGCTTTAAACAATTCCCTCTCACTAGACAGGTTAAAGAGATGAGAGCATCCGGTAAATCATCGGGTATGCCTTGTCCAGCGGCTTCTCCTATGGGTATGCAAGACATATGGTCAGCCATGTAATGCTGCTTTCCTTTGTGTACAACCACAGAGAAGTCAAATTCCAATAGGAGAAGTAACCATCTAGCTATGCGTCCCGTAGCGCAAGGCTTGTTCACAAGATAGAGCAAGACTTGATGGTCAACAAAGAAGACAAAGGGGGTGGCCAACAGATAATGTCTAAATTTCTTCACAGCAAATACCATGGCCAACCCCTCCCTTTCTGTGGTGGAATAATTCATCTCGGTCTCTGTGAGCTCCTTGCTGGCAAAACTCACAGGATAGTCTAAGTTGTGTTCACCAGGCTAGCATAACACGACCCCAATAGCAAGGTTAGAGGCACCTATGTGCAGATGAAACGGTATGTTCTAGTCTGGGGCTCGTAAGATTGGTGCAGTGGTAAGAGCCTTCTTCAACTCTTCATATGGGCGCTGGCATTCCTCCATCCACTCGAACACAATCAACAGCTTGTACAATGGTCTAGCAATCATTGCGTAGTTTAGTACAAAGCAGCGATAGTATCCAATATGTCCTAAGAAACACTGAACTCCCTTGTAGTTATTGGGTGGTGGAAGGTTGACAATGACTCTGACTTTTGAAACGTCCATAGCGATGCCGTTCTTCGACACCACGTGCCCTAGGATACATCTGTGTTTCATCCAGAACTGGCACTTCAAGGGGTTCAACGAGAGGTTGTATAACCAACACCGTTCAAAGACAGCTCTCAGTTTCTTTAAGTGTTCGGCCCAACTAGAGTGTACACATAAGTCGTCTACAAACACCTCTAGTTCGCGCCTAAGCATATCTTTGAAGATAGTGCACATTAGGCATTGGAAAGTCGCAGGAGCATTCATCAGCCCAAAGGGCATGACAATGTAGGCGAATACACCCCATTCTGTGGCGAAGGCAGTCTTGTGCCTCTGTCCTCATCAGGATGCACTTGTGCTTGATTGTAGCCTGAGAAGCCGTCCAAAAAACTGTAGGCCTCTTTACCTGCTACCCTCTCAAGCATGTGCTCGGTGTATGGTAAAGGGTAGTTATCCCTCTTCGTAGCGGCATTAACTTTCTTGTAATTAGCACACACTCGGATTTTTCCGTTCTTCTTCATTACGATCACAATCGGCAATACCCAGTCCGTGTGCTCAATCTCATACATGAATCCCACCTTCATGAGCTTATCAATCTCCTCTTTTACTGCATGGGCGTGTTTGGGATTCATGGGGTATGGTCGTTGCTTTGTTGGCACTGCATTAGGGACCATTGGGATATTATGAGTCACAACCCTAGGGTCAACCCCTTTAAGTTCTTCCAATGTCTAGGCAAATACATCAACATATTCTTGCAAGACTACAAGAATATATCCAGGCAAATACATCAATATATTCTTGCAAGACTGCAACAAGTTTGGCCTCCTCATCCTCGATCAAATCGTCTGCAATGAATACAGGTCTTGGCTTTTCGCCCTCCCCAGCCAAGTTGACTTCCTTGATGTTGGCGGGTCCTTCGATCGATTCACTGGTTTGGCCCTGCCTCTTCGCACCCCGCAGAATCACTACTCTGTCACCCTTTTTAAATTTTGTAAACCGTTTGGGTAGATCATGCAGTTTCTTTTGCCTCTCTGCTTTCGAGCCCTTCACTAGAGTCCTAGCCTCCTCCTTTAATCTCCTGCGCCTTAGGTGGACTGGCAAGTCCCCTTTTGTGCATTTGACCTTAGAGGGTTGGGGTATTTTGGGATTACTCTCAGTGCTAACTTCTGACTCCGAGTTAAACTCGCATCCCTCGCTCGAGGAAGGAGTTTCCCCAGGGGGTCATAGTTCAGTAGATGCATCCGTCTTGAGCATTGGGATCACCCATGGTCGTGCTACTTCGGCTTGCTCATAATCCACGGCTCCCGTGTGTTCTAGCCAAGATCTATCACACTCCATCTGCATGACTCCTTTTTCACTCCAATTTGTCTTTCCCTTCCTGGGTCTCGGGTCTACCTTGATTTGTTCTATCGTTCTCCCTTCTATGTCATACTCTACTGTATCTATCCCTCCCTCACTTTCATGTCCTGTAGAGCGACAGTCCTCATATTCCTCATTGCAGAGCCTTGCTCTTCAGACCGTTCAGCATCGCCTAAGCTTTCCTCTTCAGTTTCCTTGTCGTCAGTAACTAAAGCCCAATTGTATAACAAATTCAAGTCGTGGACTTTGGTCCATATCCATTCTGGCTTAGTCAACCAATCACATAGGGGCTTCAGGTTGGCAGGCAAGTTTCCCTTCAGTGTGTCTGTCAGATACTCTACAATTTCATGAAGCTCTAGCTTATTGCTAGGGATATGGAATGAGACTGGTTTCCTTGGGTTGAGTGAACTTCCTGCCATCATGCAGAGTGGCACAGTTGGATCCTCTATTGGCATGGTTACGGCTTTAGTAGCCTGCCGATATAAATCTTCCTCATCTGAGAATGGTAGGTCAATGGTTGCCAAGATGTGCATCCAATCCCACTCATCCTCAGGGCAAGGAATATATTTAGTGAGTGATCCATAGGGTTTGGTCGTTTGAGCATCGCCTTTCAACATGGCTGAGATGGCGTTTAGGTCAACGGGGGTCATTTTCCAAGTGTCCATCTCTACCCTTACTGCTTCAGTTCTGCTCCCTAGGAAGATCAAAACATTCCCCCAATCTTCAATGGCTCGAGCGTTTCTCATCCAAGGTTGGCCCAGTAGTATGTCGTGGTCCACTCCCTTCATGACAATGAAGTTCATGGAAAACTGCACACATGCAATCTTTACCAGCCAGTTCTTTAAGACTCCGAATGGCCTTATCTTCATTCCATTTGCTAACGTGACATTGAACCTGGCAGTCCCTACAAGAGGGTTTCCCCATGCCTCTAAAACTGCATGGCTCAGTATGCTAACACCAGTGCCTGTGTCTACAATTCCCTTCCGCCATATCTCCTAAGGCTAGAACAGGTAGGACTGCATGCATTTCAGTGCCTTCCCATAAAGCATTGATGTGCAATGACTTAGGAGTTGAGTGTAGAGTTAGACTGGGGATTTGCGTAATTGCATCGTGATCTTGCTGATCAGCACCCGTAAGTCCTGTGTGTCCCTCCACCAAATCTTTTTACTCCTGCCACAAGGAAGGATTCTGCCTAAGCAGGTCTTCTAGGCTTAAAGTTACTGGGGTGGACATCAGGCTAGCACTCCTGGGCCATGCATTCTGTCTGCCCTGGTAAGCCCCCCTTTGGCCCTGCTTGCTGAGTTGCTCGTTGTGGCGGGGATACACTTTTAGTTTGTGGTTTTGTGGGTGAGACTGGTGTGCTCATAGTGGAAAAATCGTCCATTGGATCCCCTAGTATGGGCTTAGCATCCTTGAGGTGCTCCTGGGCATCCTTGACCCACTCCTTGACTTTGGCTATAGCTTCGAGTTACCGTTTGGGATGGGGATATTCCCCTACCTTGGCACTCCCTAGCTCAGCTGTCTTCGGTGCTGAGGTCTCTGCTTCTGCATCCGAGACATTCTTTTCGATAGGCAGTGTCGTAGCACTCTCGATTTTTACTGCGACTTTAGCTTCCGATCTCTTCTTCTTCTGCCTGCGGCTTTTCTTCCCTATCGAGGCTGCGTCAAGATTGCTAGGTCCTGGCAGAGAGATGCCTGCCTGCCTTGTTTGAGCTCGCGTCATAACCTGTAGTGGGATAGGTGTGTCCTCACTATCAAAGGTTTCCACTCCAAACAGCCCCAGAGGTACTGATGGTACGTTGGCAGAGCTAGCTGATGGTTTCCTCCTTGGACAATCAGGAAACAGGTGAGTGATCCCACACTCTGTGCATCGGAGATTCGCTTTGTCCTTGTTAACCTGTTTCTTCTCTTGGCAACGTGATGACATGTGGCCTGGATGACCGCAGGTCGATGGCCCTCCAAAGCCTCTGCCTCTTCCTCTACCTAATGCCATCACCGGCACTAGCCGATAGTCCATCAGGACTGGGTTTCCCTCCTCGTCATAGGATATCTACGAGTTGATATATGTCTCCTCTTCACTAGGCTCTTCCACATAGTGAACTGGAGCATCGCTCGGTGGGTGGGTTACAAAAGGCCCTGATGGTCTTGGTGTACCAATTGGGTTCATCTCCATGGGTTCATCTCCAGCCTAGGTACGGCAGGTCTTGAGTCATGTGGTGCAGGGAGTGCCAATTGGGCTTCCCTCCCAAAGGAATTGGGTGGCCTATTACCTAAGTACAAAGGATTGTATTGCTGTGCATATGGGAACCTCCTCGACATCCTGAAATACAATGCATCATGCCCGAATCTACCACAATCGGAACATGGCCTAGATCTGGGATCTTGGCATTCAGCTGGGAGGTGATTGCCGCCACAGTATATGCACTGTACCTGCGATCGCACAGGCTTCCTCATCAGTTCCTGCAGTCGTGCAATCTCCATTCTCATCTCCGCCATCTCCTGGCCTTGGTCCATACTCTTTCCCTTTTTCTGCACACTAACAGTTGCTCTCTCTCCCGAAATAGTTGATCTCTCTGGATCCCTCTGATTTGCACTTTCTCGGCTGGTAGTCCTCATGCTTCGTTCCCTAAGCTGATCATCTACACGAATTGCCTCTTCAAAAACTCTAGCTGGCACGTCTCATTGCAAGGTAGAGTTACTGGCCAAAGCCTTGTAGAGCTCCTCACTCCGAATTCCGTTCATGAATACTGTAGACACCGCCCTCTCAGTAGGTCGTTCATTTGCAGGGATCCTTTTGAAGAGGCTACGTACATGAGTGACATAGTCCCTAACGTCTTCCTTCTCCCTTTGGCTGATATTCATCAACTGGACGATGAGGTTGTCAGAATACCCTACCTCCGAGAATCTCTTGATGAAGAGGTCCTTAAGGTGAGCAAAGTTTGTATGTTCTGCATCATCAAGGCTAGAATACCAGATTCTTTCCTTATCGCCTAAGCACAAGCCGAAATCTTGAGAGCATTGCACAAGGTAAGTAAGACCGTTTGCTTTGCATACTTGCTCGAACTGCTCCATGAAGCTGTATGGTCACTACTAGGCTCATACTTCGCTAGCTGTTTTGCTACTATAGGGATTCTAGCCTGCCCTTTAGCCCCTTGCGTGACTCCCAATCCCGAGAGTAGTGTAGTGGCTAGGGCTGTGGCACTTTGCTCAACGGATGTATTGCCCATGAGTCGCTTGGCTACGAGTTCGCTCAATGTCATGTCGGCCTCTACTGCCCGTTCCCTCTCTTCATTCGGTCCAGACTTGGCTGCCCCAGCTAGGTCTAGCACCCTTCTAGCCTCATACATATCTACATCTTGCTGTAGCTTTCTGGCCCTTTGCTCGTGGTTGTAGGCAATCATGCCTTCTAGCGCTCTCCTGATTGCTCTTCTCTCTTCTTCAATGCTTGCTACCACTTCTTCTACAGGTCTATGCCCTGGATCACGGTCCTAGTAAGTATATCGTAGTCATGGACTAGAGATGGGAATTCTCCTAGGTCTAGCCGGTCCTCTTCTTGATCGCCTCTTGATCCTGACATTGTTTCTGCCTCCAATTCCACGAGATCGTCGATCAGTTCGAGTAGTTCCGGCAGCGCCTGATCCTCTATGTTGTCGTCTTCTGGATCCTCACGTCCACTCAATGTCCTCCTGGGTCCTCACCCTGTTTGTCTGCTAAGTCTTGGGGTTCACTCCTATTGGTGGGTTCCTTGAATGATTATGTTCGAGTGTATTCCTTGTTATTACAACGAATCCTCAAATTATGTACACTTAGTGTGGTGTCTGTGCATTAGGTGCGAAATCAGGCTTTCTGCTCTTTCAGTGCACAACCAATGTGGCCTATTGTGTGTGTTGGATTACGACACTCAGGTGCAATGTCAATGCTACCTTCAGCTCTTGGCCACTGGGTATGAGGTCAGCACACGGCTGCCTGGTTAAAATTTGGGTCTCTGCTGCGTCTCTCAGGTATGTGGGGGTTTGATGTCTGGTCTGCGGTTGCAACTGCGTTAGCACACTCTACTAGGTTTCCTAGCCACACGGCCAAGTTTTCTATGATTTTCTCGCACCTACAAGGTCGCCCTAGTGTCGACAAAGCGGGTCTAGGCTTAAATTATTAAAATAATGTCAAGAATGCATCCGGTCAAAATTGGTGCGAATGGTAGGGTCCAAATCCCAAAATTAGCGTCCGAATCACCGAAGTCCAAATGCCTCATTTGGTCGGGCCGAAGGACGAATGGCCGAGTCCAAGGGCCGAAGTTGAGTTGGGCTGAATGGCTGGTTCGGGCGGGCCGATTCGACTGTCCGAACACCGAATGGTCGAATCTCGAACTCGGAGGGGCAGAACCGCCGAAGTCCGAATGCTAAGGTCCGAATGGCTAGATGGCCTGAAGGCCAAATCCCGAAGCCCCAAGGCCTTCATTCGGGCGGGCCGAAGCCCGAATGGCACACGGCCGAATGCTCGAAGGCCGAATGCTGAATCCTAGGTTCGGGGCAGCCAACTGCTCGATTCTGGGGTTCGGGCATTCGAGCGCATCGGGGTCGGTGCACTTTCGACGATGAAAATGGTGCCGAATCTAGAATTTTGCTGACGATTAGCTATTCTAGGTTGTTAAATACATAAAGGGCATGTCGGGGAAGAGATTTGTATACCTGTAGTACCCCGGTAGTGCGATCGAAGGGCGTCCGCTCCTATCCTGTGCACTGTAGGTCTCTCTCACTCTCTTTTGCTCTCTCTCAACGAAGTTAGAATGCAAATGAGCTTTTCTCCTCTTATCCCAGCCTTACACAGCATTGCCCAACCACTCTCTAACCTTAGAGCCTTTCCCCTTGCGATTTCCCCCTTAAAAAACACAATTTTTGTCTTCTTTTTCTTATTGCAACCAGATTTACAACAGTAAAAACCCTACCATTTTAGTTTCGAATCTTAATCCTATCCTACCTAATGTTAACAAAAAATCACAAAACCAAGCATGGGCTGTATTTACCTACTCAAGCACTCATAAAAAAACTCAAAATACTTACTTGTTCCAACGATTAAACCTCCTAAATCTCCTATCTATCTCAAGCACCGTTTCGGGCAAAGGCCCTACTCCTATGCTCGATTTGATGTGCGTGGCGCTCAAGGCTTGATTCCGTCTGTCCCGGCAACGGAACCAAAATGAAGGGGAGCTATGAGCTCTACCTCGAGACTTACGGACTGCTTATCAATCAAGTGTTTCAAGCCGAGCGGCCATGGCTACCTCTCACATAGTCGACGCACCATGCCTACCTTACGAGTGTAGTGAGCTTGCCTTGATGCTCGATCAAGTACCCTCCTCTCTCTTGCACATCGCTAGCTCCACGATCCTTGATGCTAGCTCAAGCAACCTCAATCCCTCTCCCATGAGCTCCATCCTCCACAGCTGCGCGCGCAAGAGAAGAGAAGAGAAGAGAAGAGAAGAGAAGAGAAGAGAAGAGAAGAGGAGAGGAGAGGAGAGGAGAGGAGAGGAGAGGAGAGGAGAGGAGAAGAGGAGATGGTGAAGAGCTTCACCCTCTTGATCCCTCACTCCCACACACTCACTCCCTCACACTCTCACACTCCCTCTCTCAAGAGCACACACAAGCAAGAAGAGGAAGAAGAGAAGAAGAAGAGAGCCACTTTTTGCCACACCCAAGAATGAATTTCTCATTCACTTTTGAACTTTATATACATGCCATCCCTTTTTTGGGCGGTCATCCCCTTTTTTACAAGGCCGGCCATTGGCCTAAGCCCATTTCTCATTTCCCACCATTCTAACTTATCCTATTCCCAACTAATGCATACAATTTGCACAGGAGCGAGCCTGGCACTCTTTTACAAGGATTCGGGAGCGCTTCCACACTTAATGGTGCGCCTTTTACTCTTTTGCTGTCTTCGGGCGACACTGAGACTTTTCGGGGGTTGTGCCCGAACACTTAAATTTTCAAGGTGCCTTTTCCTTCTTTTATTCTGTGCCCTTTTTTTTCCATTTTCCCGCTCCTCTGTGCTGTGGTAAATGCGGTAAAAAATGCCACTTTCAGAGAGCTAGCTCTGAACTACGACCGCTTGGACTTAGGCTTATTGCCCAAACCTTTTGCAATCGAAATTTGTACGATGCCTTGTTCTTGGGAAACGTTTGAACTTGCCTTTGCAAAAGCAGCTAACTCCGCTGCTGAATTTCTCAACATTGAGATCTCTAAAGAGCAAGCCCTCAAACAGCGCCTCATCACGTCATATGGTTAGCAAACCACTTCTTCCATCACCAACCAAGAAATTGTAGAATTATCAAAACTTGTTGATACTGAATCCCCGTTCTTGAGGCACTGGTACACTCTTAGGTTGCAATGGGAAGTTGAAGGGTGCCAAGTCATGACAAACGCTGAGTAGCACCACGCAATCAAAACAATGGAGTACGACCCCACTTACGTCACGCCGACCTTGTATAGAGTGTTAAAACCACTCTTCATGGCCGACCCCTGGAAGAGCACATTAAAGGACACCCTTACCTCGATCGCCTATTAACTAAGGAAGGGCTACATATTGCTCTAGCCGTGCCGCTTTTGATGACTTTCTAAAAGAGGTCAAGGTCACTGCATGACCATATGGGCACCCATAGACAAGCTGTCTTCAATAGCCAGTGGCATACATTACATTTACAGTTTGTACCTAGCTAAGACAATGTAAATGCATTCCATTTCAGCTTCAGATTTCAGTTTTTTTAATCATTCTCAATGCCCGATTCAATGCTCCAAGAATTCCTAGATATATTCCCAATAGCATACAGTTGTTAGAGATCAACATTGTCATAACATACTTCAGTAGAAGATGATGCTTGCTACCCGCATTCAATGACAGTTTTCAGCCTGTCAATGGCTTCTAGATTAGAATATTTCAGTCATAAAAAACCAGCTCCAACACATGAGAACATGTAGATACAGCCTCCAGGAAAATGTCTAAGTCTTGTTGATGCTTTTGGGCATGACTAGGAGCTTCTGTAGCTCAATGATGATCAAATGCAAGTTGTCCTTTCACTTTCCAAACAATTCAGGACTGTTTTACAAATCTGTATACTCTGATTCCAGCTCATGGCGGAGATCCAACACAAGCAATAGCTTCTTGTAGTGTTCAAGTACCTTCCAAAGAGTGCAAACATGCTTTATAGCACTTTGTAGATGATCAATGGCTTGATTTTCAGCCAACAAAGGCAGCCTTCTATCCTGGCGCAAGCACGCTGGCAACCTGGGGAGTTCATAGCAGCAAGCTTCTTCACAAATGATGTTCAATGCCTTCTCCACGATGTTCAATAGAGCCTTTGAAAGACTCCAAACAAGCCAAGGACAACTCTTGAGCAAGATCAAGACCGAATGACACAATGCATACCCTGTGGTGAGAAATGACAGGCAGCCCTCTTCTCTTTTCAACCTTGGCAAGTCAGTCTTCAGGTCTTCTTCCCGCATGCACTCCACAGAGCCCAGTCATGGGTGCTCTGATACCATGTTAAGATTCAGAGACAGAGACAAGAGTGAAGAGACAATCGTCAGAGCAGAGTGCTCTCACTCATTTCTTCCATTATCTCATAAACTACTAACATAACATAAGTGTATACAATAGTACTAAGGTTCTAGGACCATTCACACTGGGTCTAAGATCACCAACTTATTTAATGTTCCACACTTGTTGCTGATACAGCTAGACATAGCTAATGTCGGTCATATATACTGACAAGAGAGTAATGGGAGCTTGATATTCTAACAAGTACCTGCTACTACTGGCAAGCCTAAACCCCTAGGAAATTGACGCAATGGGCTTTGAAGAAGGAGCACAACAAGAAGACTGGCAAGGGGAGGAGGCTGAGCTTGAATTCAATATGGTGAGATTCAGAGAAGAGGTGATCCCACAACCCCCCTTGCCGCATTCCCAAGAGCAATAATAGATTGGTCCATCTGCAGAGAGACAATTCGCACTCAGGGAAAGACAGAGAAAGTTAGTCGAAGAAACTAGGAAGCAACTAAGAGCCAAACCAGTCGTGCAGCCGTCTGCACCCCTCCCACTGCGCCTTGATGACATCCTCGCTAGATTCCACGCTGATTCCACGTAGAGCTGGTAATTTGAGAGCGGCAAGAAAGTGAAAAAGACCCATTCACCTTCAGCTTCCTCATGCCCAACAGCCTGTGGAGGGTCCTACCACTCAAGGTGATGGAGGAGGTGATCACGACTCGCAGCTGACTAGGACAAAAGTGGCTGGAGGAAAGGGAGAGGACCCCCACTCTTTAGGGAAATAAAGAAGCTGAGTTTTGGCAAAACAAGGTGTTTGAAGTACCACAAACTGTACAGGGATATAACTGCCAACCCCTCTGGAGAAGGCGGGTGTGCGACATCAACATGCTCGCATGGATGGCTTTTTGCAACACCCTGCCCTACGAGAGGAACAACCCTACATTCATGGCGTAACCTTGTAGGGTAGGTGTGGATTTTTTTGCCACCCTCCATGGGCGTTATGATTTTCCTATCATCTACAACTCTAATGCTGCCTCCTTCGAACATGCCCTCCTCTTCGACTTGGGAAGCCAGGATGATTCCATGATGTGTTTCCTCACGGATTTCTCTTCATGCCCCGATCCAGCCTTTGTAACTACATGTAGTCATCTTAGGTTATTTAAGTTATTACTTAAGCAGTACCCAACCCCACAAGAACGTGGCATACCTCCCCTCTTCTTTGACCCTAACGCCACCGACAGCTATGCCATGGCGCGTCTGATGAGGAGGGCTAGCCTCCTCCCCTCTTTTTTCCTAGCTCTCCTAGAAGATATGAACGGCAACCAGTTCACTAGATGCAATCATCCTTTCCTCTCCACCACCTCCCTCCACGTCCGCATGAATCTCAAAGGATACATGCAAAGCTATCAATTTTTGAGCAAATCCATTTGACCCCCTTCTTCGCCTAAATCAGACCAGGAGAATTAGGCACTGGCTGTCGTTCTACTAGTGTAATACTATTTATATATTTTTTTTAAAAAAAGGAGAGAAGAGAAAAAGCATGAAAGGAAAAGCAAGAAGAACATTACACACGGAATGGACAAAACAACTCACTTGTAGAAGCACTTAGCACCACATAAAGCACGATCACTGCACCCAGGGGTCCTCAAGTTAGGCGTACCTAGTGGCTTAGGTTGGTTGGCTCCGTTCCTAACCCCCTGGCCCTTTTTGCTCCCCCACTTCACGCTTAGGGCCCATCAAGGGCAGGACATACCTAGGGAGGTAACACTCGCCTATGGTTAGACCTGTCACCCTAAGCTACTGGCAGCCTGTGGTTAGACCCAACTCCCCATTCCACCAGCACGAGCACAATACACTACACAATAAGGTAGACACCCCCCTTAGGTAGAGCACCGTGCCTTTTTCTTACAGGCATCACAAAGGCGACAAACCACTGACTTCGGAGGTCCCCGTCATTCCACTTGCTATCCATTTGGCTTCTCCAACAAACCTCATTACCAAGCTTCCAAGAAAATCCGAGTTTACACGTGGCCCTACCCTCACACGACTACTTCGCTAACTGCCTATTAAACCCTAAACAACAACCAAGAGTGCCATGGGACTGGCACCCATCTCGGAGGGGGATAATGTTAGCCCCAAGTCAAGAAGGCGGAAAAGTGAATGAAAAAGTGGGAAGAGGATGGAAAAAGAGCAAAGACACGCATGTGGCCTCTAAAGCTAAGCTGGGGCCAAAAGAGTAATTTTAAATGAAAGGCATCCAAAAAACTCCAAAAGCTTGTGTAAAAGAGTGCCAGGCTCCCTCTTGTGCCAATTGTAAAGTATTAGACGGGTGTAGGCTAGAGGCATAAGGCTAGAAGAGGGAAATAGAGAAAGGACCTTGCCACAATGGCCGATCATGTAAAAAAAATGGGATGGGTGCCCATGGGATTTTAGGGCTTGTATATAAAGTTCAAAAAGTGAATGGAAGTTCATTCTTTGGTGTGTGGCTAACAAGAGCTCTCTTCTTCTTCTTCTTTTCTTCTCTTCTCCTTGCTTGTGTGTGCTCTTGAGAGAGGGAGTATGAGAGTGTGAGAGAGTGAGTGTGTGGGAGTGAGGGATCAAGAGGGTGAAGCTCTTCACCATCTCCTCTCCTCTTCTTCTCTTCTCTTCTCTTCTCTTTTCTTCTCTTCTCTTGCACGCACGGCTATGGTGGATGGAGCTTGGAGATGGAGGAGGCTTGAGGATGCTTGAGCTAGCATCTAGGATCATGGAGCTATCAATGTGTGCGAGAGAGAAGGAAACTCATATCAGCATCAAGGTAAGCTTACTACACTTGTAGGATCGACGGCATGTCAGCTAGGTGAGAGGTAGCCATTAGTGCTTGGCTTGGAACGCTTGAAACAATAAGCGGTCCGTGGGTCTTGGCGGTTGAGCGAAAGCTCCCACAATTGTGTGTACGTATGTATGAATACAAGAGTAGATGTAATGATGAGTAATGTGTGCATGCGGAGGGGTGTGTGTGAGTCATGTGTATGAGTATGTAAAGAAGGAGCAAGTATAAGTAGTATGTGACATGTGTCAAACCATGAAAATATTAGAATGTCATCAAAGAAGACACATGTGACCTTTGAGTGAGGTCTGAAAATTCTCTCTATCATTAGATTGAATGTGGCGGGTGCATTAGTCAAACCAAATGGCATGACTAAAAACTCGTATAGTCGTTGTATAGTCCAAATGTTTTTTATTCGCCAACATTTCTAAGGTATATCAGGATTTCTAAGGTTACTTCTTTCATGGAGATCAACGATGAAGAGAAAAAAAAGGAAATTTGAAGCTGGTCTACTCCCTCATTGACATAGAACCATGAAGGTGTATCCACATGAAACCTTATCTCGCATGATGGAGTTTGCCATCATAGCTGAAAGTGTGCACACACTTGGTACATCTCGAAAGTTGGAGATGAGTTCTTATAGAGCTAGACAAGAGTAGCTCTATGATCAACCAAGAGACAGTACTGATCAAAGAAGACCCACCTTTACCCATGACCAATATTCAAAGCTAGAGGGTAACGAGAAGAAGCGCAAGTACCTCTCACCCTCTGAGATACAAAAGTACAAAGAGGAAGAAAGGTGCTTTATTTGTGGTGAGTTTGAGCATATGAAGCCTAATTGTCCTCACAAAAGGAAGGAAGCAAATGTGATTAAAGATCCTCCTCTGCCATCCTCAAATTCTATTCCGGATGTGCAAGCTAACACTCATTCAAATGAGAAGAAAAGACAACTCTTAAAGGGTTGGGGGACACTCAACAATAAATGAGTTTTGATACTCTTTGATCCAGGGTCCACATATAATTTTGTGTTAGCAGATACTGTTGAAAGGCTACAAATTCCACCGGATCAATTGGGAACACCAATTGGATCAAGTTCAAGGACTTACAACCAATTCTACTCCTATCCAAGCGAAGTTGAATCTTAGAATTGGGGATTACTGCGACCAAGAATATTTTCTACTTGCACCCATTGGTAACTGTGATGTTATCTTAGGTATGCCTTGGCATTACAAGATTATATATCTTTCCAATTTTGTTAAGAAGACCCTTGCATTTCAATTCGGGTCAAAACATAGTATGCATTGCTGATGTTGGAGATTGGCATGTGCCAATGGTTAGTCATGTTAGCATTTCTAAAGAAATGAAGAAAGTTATTTCTGCGTACATGATTTTTGTGAGAGAGTCAAAAGAAGCTAGTGATTCAAGGGCACTTGATGCCTCTAATGAACACACAATACCAACTAATGCTTCTAAGTCTCAGACTTTAAAAGAACCCCTCTCTTTAATTGATCAAGCCAGACATGATTTTGTTAAATAATATGAAGATTGTTTTAGTGATTCACTTCCAGGAGAGTTGCCTCCTAAGTGCCCGTAAGATCACACAATTGATATTATCCTAGGAAGCTAACCAACCGCCTTACCAAGTAAGTGCAAGTCAGCAAGAGGAGATCCTAAAACAAGTAAACAAACTATTGGAAAAAGGGTTAGTTCAACCTAGCTCTTCTCCATACTACTCTCCAATCTTACTTGTTCAAAAGAAAGATGGTTCTTTCCGTATGTGCATAGACTATAGATCTTTGAACAAGATCACAATCAAGAATCATCTTCCTATCCCAATGATAGATGATATCTTGGATAAGTTGCAAGGGGCTAGTATCTTTAGTCGCATTGATCTCAAGAGCGGCTATCACCAGATATGGATGGCACCTGAAGATATTCATAAGATAGCTTTTCATACAACATTTGGACTATACGAGTTTTTTGTATAGTCAATTGAGCTTGTAATTGCTCACTTGTAGGTGCTTCATCAGTTGCCATCTTTACCTTCTTCTTGCAAGGATCGCCTTTACTTTGAGAAAAGAAAAGAGACTTGTTGTGATACCATTGTTATAGGATCCAAGATACACGTTAGACTTTCTTATATACTTAAAAGATATATGGTAAATATTATGCTGGCACAGAGAGAGAGCATATAAGAGAAAAGAAAGATGTAGAGAGAGAGAGAGAGAGAGAGAGAGAGAGAGAGAGAGAGAGAGAGAGAGAGAGAGAGAGAGAGAGAGAGAGAGAGAGAGAGAGAGAGAGAGAGAGAGAGAGAGAGAGAGAGAGAGAGAGAGAGAGAGAGAGAGATTGACAACACATCAGGGATTGGAAGATGGGCTAGTCCCCCCCTTGTGGAGTTATATTATTGACAAGGAGCAAGCTCCTCCATTACACATAAATCACTTCTTACTTGTAGATCTTGGGAACAAGATCATAGTTCCTTTGCAAGGTATACAACTGACTAACACTTGCACAACTTGGAAGTTGGCACCTTTTGATCCTTCTTGAGTCTCTCCTTCTCTCCTACACATAATGTGTAGGGATCTCCTCTTGGAGCTTGATTTCAATAGAGCTTCCGTCACACTTGCACCTTCTCTCATATTGTGTAGGGATATCCTCTTGGAACTTGATTTCAGCAGAGCCTCTGCAGCACTTGCACCTTCTCTCCTACTTGTAGAACTTGATTTCAGTAGGGCTTCCACAGCACTTGCTCCTACTCTTCTCCTCTTGGATGCATGCAAATTGATGCTTCCTTTACCCCCCCCACACCCAAGGAGAGCCTCCTTTTTTATAGGCTTTCAAGAGCTTCTCTTCTTGGAGAGAGACTTGAGTGCCAAGATTGGAAAGGTTGATCTTCATGCAAGATGTGGCTGTTCTAGGACCTACTCTGCAGCACCAATTTTGAGATATCTCTCTGGGCGTTGCTAGGATGAAAAAACATCCAACACAAAAATTGTAGATCTCGTTGTTTTCGATAACCCAGGCATAGTATTTTTAGAGATTGTCTTTCCATCACGAGATATCTTAAAAATGGAATCACCATATCTATTAAAAAAAAAAAGCTTTTTAAACTGTACTCTTAACTTGTGGTCCATGCAACCACCTTAAGGAGAGTTCATTAGATTGCCTTGGGCCTCAACCTTAAGATTGACTTCCGCACAAAAGCTTGTGTCATTTTAGACCTTAGAAAGGGAAAATCACTTCTCTCCTCACTTCCAGAGGATCACATCTCTTGTCTTTCTTAGTGAGAGAATTACCTCCCTCGTTTTTCTTAATGAAAGAAATGACCTTAAACCTTGACTTGTAAGGGAGAGGATGACCCCAAATGAATGCAATGCTCATTATACACAAGTAAACATTCCCAAGCGTCCCCAAATGCACACATAAATACATATACATAATGCTAATGCACTTCCTCTTCTAAGAACTCAATCCATCTTCATTTATGTGTAACTCCTTGGTTCTTGTGTACACTCTTACACTTGGTAGACACTTCTTTTCCCCTTCATAACTTGTATTGCCTATACTAGATATCCTCGTCACAGTGCTCTAATCACCCCATTAAGTAATGCACTAGGAATACTGGTCTCTAAATGGTCTCATGGACATGCTAGATTATCATCAACACTTAAAGAAAAGTGAGTCATTAATTTATTGACATAGCCTTTTATATAGCCCCAACTGGCTAGGGTTAGGGTTTCCCCTTCCCCTCAGGACCATTCACACCTGCCTGCCCTTATCCACTCCTGCATAAGGAGAGTTCATATGCATATACTCTCAACATTAAGATGATGTGTAGCTTACCTTGAATTAGTATAATTATATTTTTGTAGTAAGAAAATGTAAATTCGAAGAACATTCATCTTAGGTTGTTTGAAAATTATGGATACTCTCCTTTCAAGGGTCAAAGTTGTTATTCCTAAGTACACCTCAAACTTTGTGTTTAGCTTGCCATTCCGTTGCTCAATAATATTTTCAAATTTCATGATTAACAAAATTTTCATAGAAAATTTCCCAATATACTATAATGTATTGGATAAGATAAGAATATGCGTTTTTATAGTCATCTTCCACTTGTATAAAGATAATGTGAAACATTATTACCCTATGAGTGGAGGGTAGAAAATAAACTTCTCTAGTCTCTTACTCTTTTCACTAATGCTACTTAAATCTTAGGCCTTATACTAATTTAATATCATAAATACAACATAAATCATAAGGGATAAACAAAAGGGATTTAGCTGCCCACACACTAATAAAGATAATGTGAAACATGATTACCCTATGAGTGGAGGGTAGAAAATAAACTTCTCTAGTCTCTTACTTTATTCACTAACGGTACTCTAATCTTAGGCCTTATATTGATTTAACATCATAAATACAACATAAATCATAAGGGATAAACAAAAGGGATTTAGCTGCACACACACTAATAATCAATGAATAAGTGAAACAATAAAATAATGTACGAGAGTCAAGGATATACCTCCAAATGTTGTCATTATGTACATTATAAGTGATACATTATATATACAAAGCATGGACCATAAAATGACTCACAAATAAGTAACTCTAGATAATAAGCAATACATTATATATACAAAGCATGGACCATAAAATGACTCACAAATAAGTAACTCTAGATAATGGATGCCATTAAACATTCCTTAGAATTGGAACCATGAAATGAACATTGGAATTATTTCATATGAAGCATATGGATAAGTTTAGAGCTTGATCATGAAATGATTTTGTAAGGCCTCATCATAGAGTTATCTTCATGGTCCAAAATCTGCAAAGGGCCAACATTTAAAGAGTTACATGATGATTGCACACATTCATTTAAGTTATGATGAAATGAAAAACTATATTTTTTCATTATAGAATTTTTTGTAATAACAAACTCCCAATGTGAGATAGGATGCCAACTACTTCATGAAGGCAACTTAGAATTGTGGCCCACACAAACCATAACTAATCTTTTTATAATTTTAAAAGAAAAAGATCAATATATGCCACATTCTTTTGCCTCATACTTAATATAAGGCTTTACTTTCTTGGCTCTTAGTAACCTCTTGTAAATGTGTTCATGTGGCAAAACCCTTAAGAGACGAGAGACTAGAGACTAGAGACTAGAGACTAGAGACTAGAGACTAGAGACATGCTAGCATGGCTTAGGTGCTAAGTTGTTATTGAGATGGTGTGGTGGTGTAATTACTTGACATTTTGTGTGCCACACAAGGTAAGATTTTACTTCAAAGCAAGTCAAAAGATGTATATGTATGTAAATATGAATACATAATATTCATGAAAAACCTTCAACGTCTATAATTTGTGGTTTTCTCATAGCTTTGATAGGTTTTAATAATAGTATAACTAAAAAGAATCTACATCTTAAAGTTGATCATTAACCAAGTTTTCTCAAAATAATTTAGTTTTTTTTTTCAACTTTGACAATTCACATGAAATCAAACCTATATTTTGCATCATTGCATGACCCCCCCCCCACACACACACATGCATTGTGTGTGTGTGTGTAGTTACTCGGCATTTTGTGTGCCACATAAGGTAAGATTATACTTTAAAGCAAGTCAAAAGATGTACATGTATGCAAACATGAATACATAATATTCATGAAAAACCTTCAACCTTTACAATTTGTATGTTTTCCCTTAGATTTGATAGGTTTCAATTATAGTATAACTAAAATGAATCTACCTCTTGAAGTTGGTAATTAACATTTTCTTTGAATATTTTAGTTTCTTTTTCAACTTTGAAAATTAACTTGAAACCAAACCTATATTTTGCATCATTGCATGACCCCCCCAAGAGAGAGAGAGAGAGAGAGAGAGAGAGAGAGAGAGAGAGAGAGAGAGAGAGAGAGAGAGAGAGAGAGAGAGAGAGAGAGAGAGAGAGAGAGAGAGAGAGAGAGAGAGAGAGAGAGAGAGAGAGAGCTTACATGGCAATGATAGACATAGCCAGGTGCTGCAGTAGCATCGAATGGGTAATCTGGGGAGTCAAGAGGGGAAAACTGGATCAATATTTGGGTGAGATAGCTGGGCTTCATTTTGAATACGTTCTTCCAGCCAGCCTCATTGGGGGGTGGGGCCTCCACTGTGCCATTGAGATGCTTGGCTAAATTGCAACCATCCACACCTTTCATTTTGACTGCACATGCCGCAAGATCATCAACGTCGATAATGGGGTACTGCCCGACCACCTGGAAGGCTACTAGGTGGATGTGGAAGGGGTGGTTATCAGGTGTTAGATTGATGATCTGCCACATCTCGACCGTTTGTTTCTTGGGGGTCTCTGTGACGGGGTCACTGAAGTGTCGAAAGTTGATGAGGAGTTGGGTGGGGTCCCCAGTTAGACTATCATACTCATACATGATGATGTTGCGGGTGGTTGCTATATGGCGGTTAGAGAGGTATGCCACATGGGAGAGGCGGGTAGGGATGTTGCTATGATCATTGACATGGTGGGCCCGATTGATGATGAACTTCATGACATTGGCTGTGGTGGCATTGTTGGGTGGGTCTCCATTGGGGAAGGGGTAGGGCGCATCATTAGTCAAGAGGACATGGTCCTTTTGCGAGGTGGCAAAGTCCACTACCACATCTGCTATCTCTGATGGTGCCAGTAGTATCGAGGGCATGACACGTGGTCGGTCCAAATAGAAGCTGTCTGAACCGATTTGTGTGAAGGGTAATCCATTGTCCAGGGCCAATCGGTAGAAGCGTGCATTGCTTGCATTTATGATGCGAAAGCGATACTTTCTTCGTTTGACCTATCATAGAAAACATACATCTTATGCATGCCAAGATGAAATAAATACAGACTTAGAGAAATCTTTCAATTTACCATCACTTTAATTTAAAAAATAAACATTCTTTTAAGATTTTACTTTGATAAGAAAGAGAAAGTTTAGGTGAGAAAGTGACTTAATTTAAATTAGATCAACTCTTAAAATCATGTCTAAAGGTGGGCCATTTGAGTTCCAAAAAGAAAAATTCTTTCAAGATTTTTCTTTGAAAAGAAAGAGAAAGTTGAGGTGAGAAAGTGACCTAAGTTAAATTAAATCAACCCTTAAACTCATGTCTAAAGGTGGGTCACTTAACACATATTCACTAGCAGTAATGTTTCCAAAATGACAGACACTTACTTTCACATAGTACCAATTTGATTTTGTGAAACTTTAAAATCAAGGTTTTTGTATTGGCTTTTGGAAACTTCTCTATGAACATTGGTGCTAGGATGGTTCAAAGAGAGATATTGCGGTTATGCATAAAAAGTGCAAGTGGATAGTACATTGAAGCACTAGTATTATGATAAAATTCAATTGGCTTGAAGTCAAGGGTGAGGCAATAAAGATATTTCCAAATCATGTAAAGCTAAACAATCTCACCTACCATAATATCCTATCACTTTCGCTAATAGGTGTTGCTAGGTGTAGCTCTCAAATTCTTTAGGGGAGAAGGAGACACTTAAAAATATATAAGCATAGCATGTGGGTTCAAAAGAAGGAATTTGTAAAATATCTTTTCTACACATTTTTAAACATACAAAAGGGTGCTTTATAAAGGGGTTGGTTACATATTGAATTGAAAAGGGTGTGTTTATTTAGGAAAAATTCACAAATAGGGGTAACTTTAAAGAGGCCTTGAATGCACGTGATATAGAGAATTTACACATAGTGAACCCCTTGAGCTCAAATTTTTCATTTTTCAGTTTGCCATTTTATTTGTTCCTTATAGGGATATTTTTTCCTTCATGAAAAGGTAAGAAAATAGAAAACAAATATCAAGAATGAAAAAAAAAGAACCGTTGTTAATACAATTAAGATTGTGCTGACCTTGCCCTTTGTAAGTCATGCTAGGTTTTCTGTACTTATCGTATCTCTCTTTCTCACACAAATGAATGAACCATTGGTTTTCTCTCTTAATCACAATTTTGTCTCTTGACTCCTAAGAAACTTACTTTTGAGGCAAGCCCTTTGTAATTACACACTGCTTGTTTAGGTAGCCAACGCTTGTTGCTCAAGTGAATGAGTGTGCAAAGAACCCAATGTCACATGTTCCACAGTCTTAATTGCTATGGCTATAATTCCTTGGGTGTTCTATGACTAGCCTAACCCCTATGAGTATAGGATGGATGTCCCAGAAGGCCTTTGAGCAACCAATATTGAATCGGTTGTCATGGGTGTTATGTGTTCTATGACAAGCCTAACCCCTATGAGTATAGGATGGATGTCCCAGAAGGCCTTTGAGCAACCAATATTGAATCGGTTGTCATGGGTGTTATGTGCCCCTTCATAATGTAAGCCATTACTCAGTTGTTTTTTACGTAGATCAAGATAAACATCTCTGATACTTTAATGTTTTCAAAACATTTTTCCTCATTGGCTCTTGACAACGTGTCAAAGGGATTATCCATGAGCTTTCTTCAAATGACACCTCTTGTTTTTAAATAATTGGTTCTCAACAAAGTGTTACGTCTTTTTTGAATGTAGACATATGATATAATATGTATCATGACATCTTAGAAATGAAAATGAAAATGAAAATGCATATCTATCTATCTCTTTAGTTGGGTTGGGACAAGTGACCTCAAGGTATGGCCAAGCTTTGCCATTAACGATCACGACATCTCCGAAGTACTCCGGCTGCACAAGACAAAGTGTCAACTAAATACATCCACATTAATTTATTTAAAGAAGAAAATCCTTAAGGCATGCAAGGTGAATGCGATTTAAAAATTGGTAATACATATTTGTAATGACCTGCCATTCTGGGTGGATGGATGGGTTGTCGCCAGTGGAGTTGATGTAAATGTGGCCATTTTTGGTGAAGCTCTTGTCGCAAATGACTAGTTGGCGATCGAATTTCTTGGAAGGGAGGCGGAGGGCACGATCAAGGAAAGGATTGGTGACCTTGTAGGCTCCGATGAGGCCGGCCAAGAGATTGAGACGGGTGTATCCCAAGGCATGGTCGTGGTACCACATATTGGTGGTGCTAGGGTCATTGTGGTACACGTACACCTCCTTGGTCCACGTGGGCCCCTTCTTTGCAAACCTTGCCGTGAACCATGCTTGTCCGTTGCCATCGCTCTCGGGCTCTGTCACACTCCCGTGCAGGTGCACCACCGTGGGAACACCCCCTCCACTCGGTTTGGCCACCTCTAGAGTGTTATCCACCCTAAACATGTGGTCCCTAGGGAGGTGGTTCTCCCACCTGATGTGCGTTGCCACGCCGCCTATTGCCACTATGCTTGGCCCCGGCATGCTCGCCTGCCTTGATGTTGCCCCAAATGCATACACCTTGGATGTTGGTAGGTCCCTGTGGAACTTCTGCAATCACAATCAACTACCCCAAGATTAATAGAGATTTCAAAAGATGTAGATGTGCATACTCAATGCAAGACATGAGCCCTCAAGTTAACCAAAAACCAACCCCCAAGTTAACCAAACATCGAAATACAAGTACTGTGGAAAAATGAACCCTAATGTCAGGTTGAGCATAATGAAGAAGAGTGAGGTTTAAAGTCGATTGTCACTTTTTCCTATTATTTGAAGGATGCTCTAAACTTGGTCTTCACATTACTATTAGTTCTTAGTTTGGTTTAAAGTCATGTAATTTAGCAAATGTGGGGAATGAAAAACACCAAGAACGGATGCTTGTCTAGTCTAGTGGATCTATTGTGTATTCTTCTTAGTCATCAAGCTCCTTAGAAGGTTTGCCAGCCAAGTATGAATCAACTTTTTGCGTGGTTATTACAGCTTGTACTGCTGCTCTACCTTCACGAGTGCTCTCTCTCTCTCTCTCTCTATTGTATATCAAGTGAAGAAATTTGTGCTTGAAAGTTGGTCTTCACATCCTTGGCATGTTCCATTAGGTGATATGATAAATCAATGAAGATTCTCGATCCGTTGGGAGTTATGTCAAGAGAATTTGGTCCAGGCTGCTCAAGACGGAGGGAAGAATATTCGTGGAGTGTTGTCTAGCATTTGCTTCTTCAAGTGTTCAAAGGCGCACATTCTTCTTTTCTTTGTGATCAAGTCAGCTAGAAAATTTTGCAAGAAAATACCAACTTTTCAGGCTAGCTGCTAGTCGAGTTTTGAACAAGTAATTACACCTGCCCAGAATTGTTGCACATCTTGCGCCTTCGTACGTGGTGTATGTCCTTCGACAAAACAGACTACTAACCTCCATGTATCAGAGATGAAAATACGTATCACAGAACTTCAAGGCACATACCTTGCAATGTTGAAAGAAGAGAGACAGGATTTCCATTACGGTACCATCGATAACCAGGGAAATTTGCACGTGACAGGGAAGATGGTAGATCATCTAAATTTGAGGGATAAGATTAATCTAAACAGCTAGCATGGAGAGAGAGAGAGAGAGAGAGAGAGAGAGAGAGAGAGAGAGAGAGAGAGAGAGAGAGAGAGAGAGAGAGAGAGAGAGACCCCGAGCTGGCTTACCCATTACGCAAAAAAAGAAGCCGGCTTACCCATTGCGTCTCGTACATGCCGATAGTGAGATTGGCTGGAGCAAACCTTCCGTCATGCGTGTGTTTGTAACCTCTGAGCTCGGGCATGGAAGGGAGCTTGTCGACAAACAGCTCCAGCTTCTCCGCTCTCGCCTCCAGGGACCCATCCGTCTCATGATAATCACTACTCCATGAGGAGGAGCTGGAGGATGATGCATCAAAGCCCTTGATAAGCAGGCTCAAATTAACCAGCACTATCAATATCATGAATAGTGCCATGGACTCCATGTCCATGCACAGCCTCTTCCCTGCCACTCCCATATAACAATCGGCAATACAGCTAGTTATTATACCAGCCGGTAAGCTGGCAGATGAATTCACGCAGATTTACTTATAAGGGTTGCAGGCACGCCGCGGGCTGGGTTTTGCATGAGATTGTGCGAGGAATGTAAAGTAACTCTGATCAGCCGAGCTTGAATATTGAGTGTAAGGAACCTGAATGCAGGTGAAGACAACTGCGCTATTGGGTCATCAACCTTCTCCTCTAAGCTAATGATCAATGACACTGGAGCTCTCGATTGGGGGGGGGGAGAGAGAAGGAGAGCAGTATTTGAAGGAGAAAAAAGGCAAGCTGGGAAGGCTGGAAAGGCGCCCAGATCAACGTATCGATTCTCAACGCATCAATTCTCTGGAAAAGGCACGCCTTAAATTATTGCTAGCAAGGAACAGTAACAAAATCCCAGAGAGAGAGAGAGAGAGAGTAAAGTCATTTCTGATGATGGGAAGGACAAGGCAATTCCCATATTTCATGTTGAGAAATTTTGCGTCGCTACATCACTCGCAAATTGCACGTGATAATGAAAACCGCGACAATTCAGTGCAGTCACACCCTGAATAATTGTTGAAAGCTTTGATGACCGGATCACGCAGGCCACGCTACGCTCCGCTCCTGCCACACGATACCTTGCTATGCAGCGTCGTCGATGCATATTGGATTGACATAAACTGATCAATAGAAAAAGAAAGTCTTTCATCGAGCTAATTCGTTTGCTTGTCGAAGTGCCCATTCCTCTACTGTCATCAAATTGCAGGCTTCCGAGTCTCCCGTTCCTTAAAATAATCGCGAATGTTGCGCCTCTCTGCAATATTTATTGATGGGAACGACATGCCCTAATCTCCCTTGGGCCTTCGCGAATCACCATCAAGCTCATTATAAGGGCATCATGGGGACCATTAATTCTAACATAACCTTCAAGGACAAAGTGATAGCTCTTCCGGTGCTCAAGAAAGAAGGGTTATTATTGAGATTTATGATGTCACTACCCAACTTGGAAGTCACCATATCTCTTGCACATGTAGGTCTCTCTCTTTCCACATAGTATGCTTGGTGTACATTGAGAGTTCCAAAGTAAGCCAAAGTCTTGTAGGATGGAGGAGATAGGCACAAATGAACACATGATGTGTGTGTGCATACAATCAACAATCTAAAAACAAGTCACTCTCTTGGAGGAGATAGGCTAAAAACAAGTCACTCTCTTGGAGGAGATAGGCTAAAAACAAGTCACTCTCTTGGATGGTGTCTTCGATCTCTCCTCTTTTTAGAAGCCTTCTTCTATTTCGGAAGGTAATGTTGCATTCCATGCTAACTTGGATAAGCGAAAGAAGCTCCAATGACATGCACACTTACTATCCATTGAGAAAATGTATTTTTAGTAAAAGTGATTATATCAAAGAACTTTAGGTTGCATGATGTTAGGCTAATTTTTCATTTTTGGTGACTATTGAAATGGGTATTCTAGAGTGAGATTTGCTACATGCAAGCACAAAGAAGCCAATTTAGGTTTAAAAAAAATTTAATCTAAGTTTGGAAAATAATTTGAGAGGAGGAAAGGGAGATTGTTTTGATATCCAAAATCTCTTTTTTGAATTATGGCATTTCGTAAGGATAACATCCATGTATATTTAGTAATAGTCATAGATGTTTCAGAAGACCAAAGTGTCTACTTGATGGGGTGATTCTCTTGGTTATGCTTGATGTTGATTCCTCTAAAACTCAATGCATAAACATTTAATCTTTTATATGGTTTATGAGCTCAAATGTATGGTGAGATTGATGTGTTCCTTAGGTTAGGGGGAGGGGAGATGGCATGTTATCCTCTTTTAATTGCAAAGTAGCAAGAAAATAGCCTATAATCCATGAGGTAACACCAATAGGATATATATTAAAATGAGCTACATACGTTTGGTTTATTTTGTATGCTATGAGTAGATAATGACCTAATAACTAAGACTATACTTCAAAGATTTCTTTTATCTAACAAAAATATTCATGCATACTCAAATGTGTCTAAGAGGCATAGGCATATGCCTAATGTGTTTTAGGGTTATGGAGGTCATACTTAAGTAATATCTAATGTGATTAGGGTCAATAACGATTTGGGATATGACTAATATTTTCGATGGCTATATAGACATATATTTGCATCTATACTATATTATTGTTAAAGTATGGGGCATTTATTTGCATTAAAATTTTGAAAAACAAGTACCATATAAGTATTATGGACCATAAATGCTTTATCTTATACAAAAGCTGAATTTACCATCTAAACACATAGAATGGCCATCCTCCAAAGTCTCTTCCAAATCCCACAATTCTTGCTATTTGTGTTTATTAACCTACAATGGGGCCTACCATTAAGTTTCAAGACTATCCTACCCAAAGAGCAAGGAGAGAAAGCTTATTGAATTGTGTCCTATATAACTTTGAATTTCGATAAGCCAAGAGAAACTACATGGAAATTGGACTACCCTTCTTTGTGGCAAGGTTGGATACTATAATGCCTCATCATTGTCATGACATCATTCAATGTATAGCATAGGGTAATCACAACAATGCGCATAGAACACATTGAATGTAGAGGAGAAAATGAGTAGAGCCTAGAAGAGAAGAAGCAAAGCCCTATCATCACTTAGCATGCACATGCAAGACTTCTCACATATGTAAAATGAGGGGGGAGAAAAATGCTTCAAGTTTCTAGCATTTCTTTGATTACATGTTGTTAGTTGAGATATCATTTGGGAGCATGCTTTTACTTTTAAATATGTTACCCCCTTTAATATTTAGCACGCAATCAAATTCATATCAATGTGACTATATATTTATAAAAATGATATGTATTGAAGTGGGTTATATGTTTCATCATGTTCTTCTTAAATGGCGCACATGAAAGTAAAACACACGCATACATTTAAAAAACCCACAACCATATTTGCACATGCATACATTAAAAGAAACCACAAACATACTTGCACATGCGTACATTAAAAGAACCAACAACCATACCTTCAAGGGCAAAGCGATAGCTCTTGCAATGTTTGAGAAAGAAGAGTTGATGAGACTTATGGTGTCTCGAGTGGTGGCCTTGCACCTTCACATAAGACCTTCACGCAAGGTGGAGATTAAAAAAGATTGTAGTGCTTTTATGATTTGTGGATCAAAAATGTTGATCAAAGATCAACGCTTTAAAATATCAACAATTTGATTGACAATGTGAACATTGTGACACAAGTTTCCATATTACCTATAATTAGAGATTAAAAGACATGTTTTCTTATCAAATGATTGATTCAAAATTTAAATATTCATTAGAAGTATAATCCATATGACTTTTTTTCCTCTTTACCTCTTAATTAAGAAACATTGATTAGGTTTATTGGTATGTAAAGGATTGCGTATGGAGAACACATAGTCTTATGGTCTTTTCAAAGTGCACACTTCAACATGTGACATTAACACAGAGTAGAGTGAAGCGTATAATGTAATCATGTCATAGGAAGGAAACTTTTCCCATTGCACATTGATACCTTAGCGTTATTTAATGCAAATCCTTTCAAAGTGTGGAGGTTATCTTAATATAGGCAATGATTGCACAGACTAGAAGTGAAACGAATATAAAAGAACACCTTTACAACCTTACATCAAAAGCAAAGGAGTTATTTCACATACATTGATAGGAGAGTTTTTAGTACTTTTGTATTATATGAAGACTAGGTATTTCACATAATTAGACAATAAATGAACTCAAACATGGATATCCATTTGAAAGAAATGAAGAAAGGAATAAAATTTGTGCTATTACTTACTAATACTACAAGGTATATATCTTTGCTTTCAATGTTGGTAATAACATTTAAAGCTCTATATTGGCTTAATCCTCAGGTTTCACTTCTCAGTGTTGTATTTACTTTACATTAATATCAACCTCGCATTTAAAAAAAAAAACTATTGGTGCTCCATTGTTATTCAACCTAAACATGCATAAAGAGTCATCTTGACTTTAGAGTACAATAGCTGTTAGGCCTAGAGGTTGCACTAGTAAGGAATTCTTTGTCTTGCATTATGAATCACCCACCCCTTAGACTTATATAGTTTAAAGAATAGAACACCACTTCTTCATAAAGATTTTCAACAAAGTTGATTTAAGGGTCCCACTCTATTGACATAGTTGGGTGTCCTTTTTAAACTTCAAACCTAAAAAACCCATTGATGAGCTCACATCCTACATTTATATATTTCAAAGCAAACATCTCAAACTACTTAAAGGGAGTATTAGAATTGTATACCTATGCATGTGTGTGCACACAATCCCTTGCGCATGCGCATGTG